>NC_072734.1:19013036-19240045 GCF_026930045.1 Uloborus diversus | reverse complement strand
ACGGAGAGTGCAGGCGTCCCGCGTGGTGCGGAGCCACGCCCTCCCCCGCCCGGGCGGGGCGCAGCAGACGTCAGGCCCGCGCCTCGCTCCTCCGAGACCTGGCCGGTGCCCGGGGTGGCGCCCCTGCCCCCGGGTCCCCCGGCGGCCCCGGGCCTGCTCCTGCGGCCGGCCGAGCGCTACCAGCGCACGCCCAAGTGCGCCCGCTGCAGGAACCACGGGGTCGTGTCGGCGCTCAAGGGCCACAAGCGCTACTGCCGCTGGCGCGACTGCGTGTGCGCCAAGTGCACGCTGATCGCCGAGCGGCAGCGCGTCATGGCCGCCCAGGTCGCCCTGCGCCGCCAGCAGGCCCAGGAGGAGAACGAGGCGCGGGAGCTGGGCCTGCTCTACGGGTGTCACGAGGGCCTGCTCGCCATGCACCGGGCCGGCTTCACCTTCTCCGCCGCCATGGCGCACCTGCTGGGCAGGCAGAGGCCCCCCGCCGGATCGGAGGCCAACAGCCAGCAGCAGGCAGACTCCAACAACCCAGGTAAGAGCTTTCTCCCTTTACCAGCGAGACAAAAAGAATATAAGAGCACGTTGTTGCAAAAAATTACGGATAAAGTACAATAAGACCTGTAAAGTTGATTTCCCTTGCGAGTTGAGGACACGTCTAACGTGACAGCTTTTGTCTGGAAAAGAATTAGTTCTATATCATATGCGTCAACCTCTATAAGTTGACACACGGTATACGACGACCACTAAATTACTACGCAGCAAGTGGCCAACTTGCACAGGTTTCGCTGTACTGGCATCCATGTTGGCAGGACTTTTACTGTAAAATTAAACTGCAGTTTAAATTTTATGGTAAAAAACCCCAAAATACTATGTTAGATTACGTTGATTGAGCGTAACAAGACACACGTGATGGAGTTCGAACCGGTCTTCTCATCGTTTGCAGGACGGCTCACTAACTCCTAAACTGAATGGGATGAGAGGAAAAGGCGAATTATGTGCTTTACACCGTAAAGTATGCCCAAAACCAAGGTGGGCCTGTTCTCAATTTGATCGTTGTCCGCCCCCCCCCTCCACTAGCGCAGCAGGAAATACCTTCTGGATTGTTTTTTTTTTAAATTAAAAATACCTTCTGAAGGGGGTTTTTTGATAAAAAAATTTTCTGAAGGTTTTTTTTTTTCTTTTTTTGATCCAAACAGCCCTTTTCCATAAGCATAAACTATTGTATTACAATTTTCATTTATGTTAATGCTTCTGGGGGGTGTTTTCATTTCCCCCTCCCCCCTCCTCTTCGCTGCTCCACTACCCACCTTAAAATTTATACTATTCCGGTTCCGAGCTTGATCCCTAGTTTCCAATTTGGATAACATGGCCCTCCCGTCGGCCTTAAAAGCAATCGTTTACATTTTCCGTTATAATTTGCTATGAAATTTTCTCCGTGCTGTAAATGCTAAATTTTCCTGTAATATTTAGCCCTTAACATTTTTCTTTAATTTTTCAACAGTGTATCTGTGTTGAAGCATTGTCGCTAACAGCGTTTATTCAAATATTCCATACACGCACCGTGAAATCCAAAATATGACTGAACTTCCGTGCTTCGTGATCAGGGGCGTGCATGGTAGGCGGGAAGGAGAAGGGACACCGGATGGCCCGACCCAAACCTAAAGGGAGCCCAAGATTTTAAAATTACGAGTGAAATACATGTAGGGATGTATGAAAATCAATAGGGAGGGAACCCGTAAAAGTCATTTGTGACAGGCCCTAAACTGTTTGTGCACGCTCCTAGTCGCGATTACCAACCTTACAAGACATTTCTAAAAATAAAACCTTTTTACTAAACGGTGTGCAAAAAGAACACACCGCTATAACACCTTACGAACAGCATACGTAACAGTATAAATGGCAGCTAACCAGGTTTTAATTTTTCACAAAAGATACTAGCAAGTCCTGTAGTCTTCGGTATCTATTTTCATACATAAATAGTCTGATAAATGGACAGTAAATGATTCATAAATGTGAAAATTTTCATAAAATGTAAAAGAAGAACAGGAGATGAGCTCAAATGCAAATTAAGTCCATAGCCAGATCATCCTGACAGTGGACATGGGGCACATTTCTATTTTAGGGCCCCCCTAGGGCCCGACTAAGATTTTTTAAGACACTGGGCACGAAATTCATTTTGTGCCACCCCCCCCCTCTTCCCGCCTTTTTTATATGTTGAAGCAATAAAATATTTCGAGCAATAAAATATTAATATTGTGTTTTTTACACAACCATACTAAATTTGGTGGTACCACAATGTAATACATACATTTAAAAAGTAGAAGAGATATAAATAGTAGTATACGATAAATATATATAAAATGTGGTTAAACTTTGCCCGTTGCAGTAAACCATAAATACCAAAATTATCTATGATATAACTTTTAATAGTAAATACAGACTAAATTTGGAGTGGTTTTCTAATTTGCAAAGATTTTTTAAGGGGAATTTTTATCAACAAACAGATTTTTTCCCTTGTTTTGGAATTTGCAAAACTATCAATGATATCATTGTACTCTAGATTCTGAGTGAAATCATTATTTATTTTTAATTAGCATGATAAATTAAGGGGTTTTTGGGCCCCCTGAAATCTAAAAGGAGGGGCCTCTGCCCCACATGCCCCTGCGGTAATTAGGCTCTGATTAAGTCTGCAGCTAACTGAGCAACAACTCCACATTTCCACGTTACATATATTAGGGGTAGGGTGGCCCAAAGAGGGTAGGCATTCGTATGCCGGCCATGGCCTGCAATCGGGGATGAATGGGTATGTCGTGTTTACCCGAACACCCCCGAGTTTCAACCAGTCCCAGCGCAGCAGCGGTAAAGAGGCATGGCGTAGCCAGGCTTAAAATTAAAAAAATGATACATTTCTAAAGAAAACTGAAGGTTTGTAACTTGTGATTAGTCGAAGACCAGTTTTTCTTTTTTTTTTTTGATTGTCTATAATATTACGTTATTCTGACACCATCCACCTATAAACTACGATGGTCATTCTGTTTGTAAAAACATGCTTTCGAACAAAGCGGGTAGGGCAAAGCAGGTGTGCTTGCTTTCTTTATATTGTTTGGCAAATATACTGACTTAGATTCTTAGATTTTCTTTTTAAATACGATAAGTATAATTAATTTTTTTTATGGTGGCAATTAGGTAGTCTATTGATTTAATCAATTATTTCCTTATGTTTTATAAACAAATGTGCTGACTTATACTTTTCCGATTTAAATTGAAAATCTAGCTTTTTTTTACTTCCTTTTACAAAAAAGGAAGAATTGTATTCGCGAAAAAAATTTTCACTCAAAAATCCACCTTAATTTCCATTTTGCTCACCCCCGAATGAATGTTGAGTTTTTTTTTCCCCGATCCGACCACACGTGCATATATACCTAAGAACGTATAGACGCTCGAAATACCCATTTTGACGATTCCCGAGTTAAATACAACGAGTTTTCTCGTGACGTCTGTATGGACGTATGTAGGGGAAGGTTGCCGTCAACGAACTGATTCCATGACTAGACCGCGAAGATATTTCCCGTACCAGAATTTGTGCAGACGCGTAATCAGTTTTAGTACCTTCCTTTGTCTGAAAACAATCTACTGCAGAATCGTCAAGTAGCTAGAATTATTTAATCATATTGTTAATCGGTCAGAAAAGATTTCTACTATTGTCTTACTAATAATAATAGAGATTTTCAATTAGTTATAACATGCTTTGAATATCACTGATCAATTAAACGTGAACATTGACTTAAAAGAGTGCCTTTTCAAGTACAATTCCCATACTTCATGTTTCATCATGATTCGACACAGCAGTAACACCAATAAGAATATCGAAAATGACTCAGTTGCTATCAATGGACCACTAGGTGTTTCCACGAATGGACCATCTGACAAAGTGGTTCTTTCATAGAAAATCTCAAACGTTGTTGTAACTTCAAATCAATTACCTTTGAAAATTGCTCAATTGTTTTAAAATAAATATGACAATGAAAAAAATAATCTCAGTAATTCATGAAAATTCTTATACTTTATTATAATTTCAAAACATTTTTTTTTTTAAATAAAATTGATTAGATCATAACAATACAGTTTCAAATACTTTTGCTGTTCCAAAAAAAAAAATAAATAAATAAAATAAATAAATAAATAAAATAAATAAATAAATAAATAAATAAATAAAATCCAAAGTTAATAAAATATGGCCAGTGGACAAGTAAGAGTATGTAACGTGCTACTGTAGCTTATAAAAATGGTGGTATGGGCCTTAGCGAAGTCTGCCTACAATATAGAGTCCTGAAAACAACTTTAAACAGTCGCATGGAAAATAAAACCGGTTTGTTATTACCTTAGGCACTTATTAAAACTTTAGGAAATAAGCCCTCTGAAATAGGAATATGATTAGTGAATCATATTTTGAAATAGAGCAGAAGTCTTTGGAATTACTTCCGAAAAATTGGGGGAATTGACCTTTCAAGAGAAAGAGAAAAATTAACATGTCCCACAGATTTAATTAAGACAAAAAGTCTGTTAGTACTGTATTCTTTGGTAGTTTGAGACTTAAGTTTCTGGTTTCAGTAATAAAATGGTCAAAAATGTTCTTTGACATTTTCGAGAGAAGTTCAATCTTGTTTCGAACAAAAATTTTAAAAATGGATTTAACAAAATTCTTAACAGTTCAAAAGAGGTAGAAAAGATATTAGAATAGAACAGTGTTGCACAGGTTGGGAAAATATCAAGTGGTGAACCTGATGTGAGGATAACAGTTGTGTGTTGTTTGAGTGCTGGTTTTTTTTTTTTATGTTCCTCTTATCCAAAAAATAAATAAAAAATAAATCTATTTTTCTATCACTTATTGTTATTTGTAGTGTTTATTGATCACCTGTTATAAATATTTGTAAGTTACGGATTGATTTTTTAATTTGAGAATGTGGTCCATCGATGGAAACTTGATGGTCCATCCATAGCAACCGGTAGCCATGAATGGACCACATGCAAAAATATTTATTTTTAATTTTCATTCTTTATTGTGTATATTTATCATGGAAGTGAATATTATTTTTAAAAGAGAAATATACTGAGAAATTGTTCCTATAATTAACGTGAAATTAGAGTTGGATTTCTTTTCTAAAAAAATCAAAAACTGTTATGTGGTTCATTGACGGCAACCGTCCCCTATGTCTGTATCCGTATGTGCTGTACACTTTCAAAAAATATTTAAATAATGTTATTAGCTATATTTGTCGTACTCCCAATACAGCAGCCAGAATTACCTCCTACAGGAAGTTTTTTTGGTCAAAATAGACCTCACATGTTTACAGACTACTGTATTAGGATTGGCAAAGACGTTAAAACCAAGGCCTCTGAGGGAGGGAGGATTTTTACCACAAAAGCTCTCCCTTCTCTCTCTGCGCCACTAATCAAACTTGGGGACAAGCCATTAATAGGCGATTATGTGTAATAAGAAAAAGTAAATACAAAAATTACTTCTGGATATCAACGAGAAAATTTACTCCTACTCCATTAAGGATACATTTAATGTGCACTTATAACATATTTCCGAATTTTTATCAAAAGACATTTTTGCAGTTTGGAGTCACCCCGGCGAAATCTCTTTTCTTTTTCTCTCTACATTTTTTTTCTTTTTGAATAGCTTGGTTCTGTACATCAACTGAGAGTTTTCATGAAGAGAGCAAAACATCTGTGTCTCGTTTCATTTCAATTGTTAATTATCTAATAAAGATCAGTTAAAGTGCGTTTTCCATTTGATCAAATCTGTCGACTTTTTATTTAAGCCGCAGTATAACGTAAATGATGGCGTGATTTATTTAAACAAACAGAAAACAATTCAATTCTACAATAAAATATATTTATTTATTTATTTATTATTATTTTTTGCTTCTGTTTTGGGCAAACAGAAAAAAAAAATTAATTCTATAATAAAATGCATTTAATTTTTCTCCCTCTTCTATTTTGTATAAAATCAGGGTTGTTCTTTGACTCCAAAATTTACGACGCATTACCTGTGGAGCAGAAGCGGCGATTGGGACTGAAAATTAAGGGGGGGGGGGCAAAAAATATTACAACTAAAAGCCATACGATTTTTAGCAGCAGCAAAAAAAGGAAACAGAAAAAAAAAGTACAACATTTTGCTAAGGCTGGTTTTTAGAGTATATGAGTGGTAATTGATGAGAATTTAACAGTTTAACTCACGTTTTTCTTAAGATTTTGATAAATTATGCTCACAATAACTTTCCCAAAGAAACAGTTAGACATGAATAAGACTTACATTATTTACCCCTAAGAATTTTGACATGTCACAAATGCTTGGTAATAATTTCACTAAGCATAAATCAAGCCATACTGGCTTGATTTATTTAAAAAATTGATTTATTAATATCTAATCAATGAATACCTAAACTAAAAGTTACTGCTTCTGCTAAATAATGTTTCGTAAACAGATATACAAAGTGAAACAAATAATTATGATCTGAAAATTTCGACATTTTTCCTTTTTTTTTATAATTTTTAGTTTCGGTTTCTATATTGAAAAATAAAATAAATAAATGAACCAAAAAAAAGTTGTGGCGGGGAGGGGACAAGGGGAAGCCCCCTTCCCAAATCGCCGCCACTGCTGTGGAGCAATATTGAGTTTTTTTCTTACTTGGGAAGAAAGACTAAGAGTAATATTTATCCAACATCTAAGATCGACAGAAAATATTTTGTATGAAAGCGTTTGATAATAGGGGATACCGGGGCTAGTATGTGAAGGGGTGAGTGTGCGAATGTTAAATATTTTTTTCGTTTTTGGTTTAACGGCTCAGAGTGAGCTGTCACGTAACCACGTAGATGCCTCGCTACTGTCAGAGGGTATTTTCAGTAAACCTGCCAAACCAAACGTGTTGCACAAGAGAAGCTGTTTTTTCGCATTGTTACGTAATTTTTTTCATCCTTAGTTATTTTTTATTAAACATATAATAGTAGACTAATTTACCAAAACTTATTAATGTTGAATAGCCCATGCTTCTACGCAACAAATAACGTCTTATTCGAATTATTTTATAAAACCATTTTTAAACCAGTGTAACTTGATTTCAATACGGCGAGTTGGGGCTGGTAGGCAAACTTTTTTTTGGGGTAAGTGTGCATATTTGCCCCAAATTAAGTTTTTTCAGTCGAAACATTAAACAATTGAAATTTAAATTCTGCAAATTGTCAATTTAATGAAATAATTGCATTAGTTACACTATTCTTGAGCTTATCATTTCTTATAGACATGCTTATACAATTGCCAACGTACATGCTCTTCTTTCCAGAAATGAGAAAATACAAAAGAAAAAGAGGTTCTGTTTAGAACTAGACGAGCCTACTTTCCGTATACCCAAACTACTTTCTAGTACCTGATCAATATTCTCAAAAATAGCTAAAATCGCAAATTTTTTCAAACATATTTTTAAAATACTTTAAGCTGATTCCTAGGAATAAAATATTCATCACTCATCTAAAAAAAATTGGATGCGTAAAACAAAAAGCAGCAACTTTAAAACAAAGCAGCTAATACACTTTTTTCCATTAAAAGAATCTTTAACAGCTTTCAAAACGAAAAAATAATAATAATTATTATTAATAAGTTCATAAAAATAAATACATCATATGAAAAAAAAAATCGTTTCTTTTTCCCCTGTTGCCAAAACCAATTTTTTAATGAATTAATGCACTAACGAAAATAAATAAAAACAATAAAATGTCAACTTAAAGAAATAATTTTCATTGTCAAAAAAAAAAAAATCGTCTGCACATATCTTAATGTAGAAACATAAATGACTTCGAGTTAATTCGCCGAAAACTGAATACCTAAATTAAAACTTTAGCATAAAAATAAAAAACAAGTCAAATAAACAATAATTATTTCACAGTCAAAACCTAGCTGCGGAGTCGGAGTAGGAGTCAATCTCATTTTGGGGTAAAGGAGTCGGAGTCGAATATCTAAGAATCGGAGTCAGTCATTTGAACTCCGTGTACAAATTTTTGCTAAAGCTATGAAGTCAGAGACGAAGTCGGGGAGTTGGAGTCTGATTAATTGTCGGGCACAGGAGTCGGAGTCGGAGTCAAGTGCCCCTAAATTCTCGCTGGTCGAAAATCTGGAGTTTGGCGTCAAGAGCTATTTCCAACAAAATTTGTTTGAAGTAAATCCGCCTTCATGTACGGAATCTACATTGACTTTCAGTTTCCCCGTTAGGCGCTAATGTTAAGGGATTTGAACTGCTCAAAATTGAACGGAAAATTGTTCAAATCAAAAAGATATTTTTACATACAAGTTTTTTATCAAACGCTTTTTCCTACAAAGTTTGTTTGAAGCAAATCCGCCTCACAGTTCGGAATTGCCTTAAATTTCCCCGTAGGCGCTAATGTTAAGTTTTTTTGAACTGCTCAAAATTGAACAAAAAATAGCTCAAATCAAAAAGTGTAATATGGGAATAAGGTGTCCTCGCGGGATCTTTCGAACAAAAAAAAGTTTGTTCGAATTGGACTATTCATTCAAAAGTTATTAGGGGGGACAGACAGACAGACCGACTAGACATTTTTCCCCATCTCAATGTCCTACTTTCCAATTTTTAATTTTTCGACATTTATTTAATTATTTTATTTATTTTTTGACCTTTTTTGTTTTTTGTGATATTTTTAAGATGCATTAAGCCTTCTTTCATGGTTTTTTTTCTTCTTTTTCTGACTTTTACTGGGAAAGTAAGCTAAAAACAACAACGGGAAAACTGCACAAGATGTAATGCTGCATGTATGGTGCATTCCCTAGTGGGTAGATGACAGCTGAAATGTTTCCAGATTTCTTAAAGGATTTTGCTAAAAACACTAGAAGTTCAATGAAAATCCTCTGATTCTCTTACTAGACATTTACGACTTTCACGTCAATTTTGTGGGCTTGATTTTTGTAAGGAAACTACTACACTACTAAAAATAATAATAACACTACTCTCTTTCCCACTATATTATAGCCGTAAGTTGCTACCTCTTGATAAGAGTTTACATGGCCCATTGAAAAATTATGTTAATTCCGCCTGTGATTCTTGGATGTGACTAATTCGGAAAGCCAATGACGATTTACGACGTTAGTAACTTTTGCTTTTCCGCAAGAAGCAAGCCCCCATAAATATTATGAATGGTTTCAAAAGAACTGGTGTGCTTCCCTGCAATTCAAACATTTTTCATTACTGTGACTTCCTGCAAAGTTATATCACTGATCGGTCATACTCCCAATCTCCTGGATCTATGAGTGAATCTGTTTGTCCCAGCAGCAATCGTGTTAGAAGAAAATAATAAAACTGGATGTGCCTGTACTATAACAGTTTCAGTTGCTATTCATTCAATAATTCAGATTTAGAGTTTCTTACTGAAGATAGCGCTATGCCTCAGCTAAACACACATACGTCTCTGAGCATTACTCCAGATCATATACGACCTTATTCTAAAGCTAGAGAGGATCACATCAAAGAAGGATGGAAACGAAAGGAGTCTACAGCAATGCTCTTTAATACTCCAGTCAAAAAAAGTTCTTCAGGAAGAAAGAATCTTAGCAGAAAAACAAGAATCATCCCAAAAAGTTCCCAAAACATACAAGAAATCTATGAATCCAAGAAAAAAGAAATGTAAACCCAAAAGAAATATAAACAAGAAGAACGGAGGCAAATAAAATAGTTCATTTCAAATAATGTTTGCATTTTTCAACATTTACTTCTAAAATCAGTTAAAACCTTTTCTATGGTCTAACATACCTAATTTTAAATCAATTGTAATTTCACTTCATTTCATTCTTTGGCAAGTTTTACTTCCTTATTTAAAGCGTAATCGAGACTTTATGTGAAATTTTCTTTGTCTATTATCAGTTTTTTTCTCAATTCGCTAACTTACCCCATACGGCTGGACAACTTACCCCGTGACGGGGAAAGTGTGCGAACTCTGCGAAGGTTCACAAAAAGTTATGTAAAAAAAGGACAAATCATAGTACTGTCAAAACAAAAATACGATTTTATTGCTGATACCATACACTGTTATAACCAGAGGTTCCAGACGAGTGAATATATTCCCCCTAAGGTGGAAGCATGGGGCCCAAGGGTGCAGTACTAGCATGGAAGTAGAGCAGGGGTGCGAAAACAGCAGACAACCGTAGACAGGGGTGCCAAAACAGCAAGCAATCGCAAAATGACTTGCTGGCGCATGCGCTTCCGGCATACATTCACCATTCAACCACTTCAATATGGCGGACGAATGATAGGTTGTATCTATGCGTGGCTTCTATGTCTTTCACATTGAATGAAGTACACTATTGGATTAAATCTCAACTTTTCTAGGATAATTCTTTAAAATAACAAGTAAGTACAGCTTTTGATCACTTTGTAGCTTTTAGGGCTTTCAAACATAGTTAAAAGTACGTTTAATGCTTTTTAGTTACCGTTATTAGTCCGTTACGATACCGTAGTACCGTTAGTTGTTGATTTTCAGTGACCGTTACTGTCTAGAAATTTCCATCATTCAAAACGCTACTAAATATATCTATCATTATTTTCTTGAGTACTCGATAAGCAACATTTAATCACCAAAACAATAACCGCAATTTATCACTAATCAACAAGTGAGAACCTAAATAAAATGATTCTTGTGCTTCGTAGATTACTAGCGAGCGCAAAAAATAAAAAGAAATCTCTCTCCGTCTAGCTTTTTTTTTTCTTTTTCGTTCAAGTGTTTGAATCATTTCCTGTTAGCGTTTAATAGTTCTTTATCGTTAGGAATTTCTTATTTCTTTAGGTTTTTCAACTGTCGAAAAATTTCATATGCATTTTATTTTATTGTTACTCTTCATCGAAATTTTTAACGTTCGATAAAGGATTTTGTTTTTCCGTAACTTTAATATCCCAGAATATTTTTGGCTCTTCATGTAAATAATTCATAAGTACATCTACACTTTACTTTCGGTGCGGTTATTTCTCACAAATGATCATTAACTTAACTATGATTATTGAAATAATTACTCGTCTTTAACTTTAAATATATTTGTGACAACTCTTTGATACCAAATAAAGTCTGTAGATATTTATTGTTTTATTCATTTTTAATATTACTTTGTAAAAAAAAAAAAAAAAAAAAAAACTTATCAGTACGCAGAATTTTTTCACAAGTTTTTTTTTACCGCCCCGAGAGTTATTATAATTATTATTATTTATTTTTAAGAAAAGGATAAAAATTTCACAGGTCCGCAATGTTTTTCATTTGCTTTTACCGACCCATGGGTCAAAAGAGGTTGAGAAACACTGATGTAGAGAACGATCAGATGAATTAAAGCAATGAGCACTCCTTAACTATGTTGAAAACTCTGAAATATGATCAAATGCTGTAATTACAAGTTTCAATCATTTTCAGTACTGAATTCATGCAATGTGAAAAGTGTGCAAAACGTAGACTATCATGAATCAAAACAAAACTATTAAAAAAACAAATACACAATTATATTCAAAAAAGCACACAATACGGGGGAGGGAGGAGGAGGATCTACAGTAAGGGTGCCATTTCTCTCTCCGTAGGTTCATTCTTTTCACCCCGGCTGCCTATTTTTTAAAAGGTGCCTGTTTTTCACCCTAGTTAGAGGTGCAATTTCGGCTCCGTATTGGGTGCCGCTGGTGAACAAGCGTTTCACCCCTGAAAGGTGCCGAATGCAACCTGTAGTTTTAACAGTGTACAGATTATCCAAGCAATAAAAGAAAAATTTTCTTTACAATCTTTAAAAAAATAAAATTTAAAAAGTTCGCCAACTATCCCCAGTCTCTCCTACATTGTCATACTCGGAAGTATTAAGCATAATTAAAACGCAATCGTGTTCAGGTCCATGCCAGGAGGGGTTTTTTGTTTTTTATCCTTATCTGCATCGAACAACTCATTCCTGTTTAGAGACCCAATGAGGGGCGTAGCGGAGGTCTCAAAATCTGCCCTTGGTTTTCAATCATGTTATTAATCCTAATATGATATTTTATACGTATGTAATCATTGTTATGATCCCCTCCCCAGTAGGTAAGTTCTGACTGCAATAGGGACCGTAATATGCATTCATTTTACAGCTTCTTTCGACTCGAATCTCATTATCTGTTTGCTTTTGAGTTACATTCCAAAAACGTATTGAAATATCGTTTACAAAGTCTTCCACAACAAATAATGTACGTCAAGGTTATATTTTGAAATAATGCTAAATGAATTCAGCAAGAAGGGGTTTATTGCAGGTGAAAATTAAATTACCAAACGCAATTACAATGCATTTTTATAACGATAACATTTCTCAATTTTTGTGAAATGCCAGATTCATCATAACCTCATGAAAGAAGCAATATTAACGCAGATGATGCATTGTATTGCCAAAGCATTCAACGGTTCTCCCTCCACTGTTTTTCCAAAATATCAATCACAAATTTATCAACAAAGAAAATATTTTAAAAGAAAGCATCATACACGAACTTTAACATTATAATTAATTTAAATCAAATTTACATTTTTTAAATTTTACTTTCTATTATTTTCCCCCCAATGAGAGAGGGTTAACCCCTAAAACCCTCCTCTTGCGATCAGAACCTGATTACCCAAAAAACTCGCGAAGCTTGAGCTTCCCCGCTGAATTTTTAAAGGGCACAAATATGACTGTTTAAAACTGTGTTTAACAATTCCAGTTTCTGCTTTTAACTGTGTTTCTTTAAAAAGCGATTAGAGATTGCAAACATTTAGAACTTTCTAAACATAAATGTTAAAACATATAAAACATAAATGACTATAAAAAGTGAGGACACATTGAATAAAATGTAGCCCCAAGCTAGATTTTCAAATTTGGGATTTGATTCAACTCCATACAATGTACTACTTTTACGACATTTTATTTCCTTTGTGAAGTGATGTTAAATATGATTCAACATGCTACTACTCATATTGCTGAGGGTTCAAGTGCAACATACATGTAATAAATAAAATTTCTGTCAGTCGGTAAGGTGGAGCCAACTTAAATTTGAATTCTGCTAAGCCACTTAGCCTTAGTTCGTGTTGTATCAATATGCAATGTTAGGAAAAAATTCCCGAAACAAAAAGTGGGTGATCCAAAATGAGAACGAGCTTCCCTTAATTTCAGAGGTTGATCGTGCCCTGCTTGCACCCCCCCCCCCACCGCTCGATCGTATTTTAGTCCCATTTGTCTTCTAGTTGTATACTCCGGCAAACAGAAATGACAAAACTCATGAAAAAACAGCTTTGAAACATCTATCAAGGTTTTATGCAATAACTTTGAACTGATTTTTTCTCAAATAAATAAGTACAAAACATGTATGCTGTTATGTTTACTGGTCAGTTTTCGTGCCTAAATTAATAATATCTGTTTGAAGATCGAAAAAAAGCAGCTTAAACAAGCTTCATTAGATGTGCTACTGCTTAGCAATGTACAAAATGATTGGTTTTGCCGTGAAACCTTTTGGTAGCTAGCTGCATCTACTATATAAATAAAGAAAAAATAATTTCTTGCAAGCCAACAAATAACTTTGATCGTATATAAAAGTAGTAAGAACGCTTCTAAACTTCGACAGTGACGAAATTCATTATGCAAATGAGATTAGGTAGCGACAAAGTTAAGTGCGAAATTCATTGTTGGTGGAACCTGTTACATTGTTCATAACTTTTTTAGAAAGCGTGTTAGCTCGGGTGTTTTTTGGTTCGCTTTAAAATAATTGCTTGAGTTTTCTGCGTTAAAATTAACTCATGATTCTCTTTATTTGAAGAACGTAAAGCGTCAAACAGTTTTGCGTGTATACGTGTTTTTATTTTAATTGATTAATTAATTAATTAATTTATTTATTTTTTAAGCGTTTAACTGGTGAGGTGAGGTGTCTGAAGAAGAATGGAACTTTTGCATTAAAACTTTTTGTAATTTTTACACAGGGTAATAAACAAGTTGTGGTCAGCCAACCAGTAACGGGAAGGTTTGTCTTGTTGTCAATAAAAATATTAATCGATATTTTAGGAATACAGTGGATTCTCAAAATAGCATCTTTCAAGAACACACCCACCTCATTATTTCAAAACAAAAGTTTTTATCTGCAGTGTGATTTATTAGGATAACGTTTCTCAGTCACCAATAGTGAATTTTCTTTGCCTTATTTAAGGTAAATGCACCAGTAGTGGCCACTGCTTCAGTAGTAGCCACTTCAAGGTTTATATATTTAAAATAAGGATTCTAGGGGTCGCAGTGGATTCAAACTTGCTGGAGGTAGATCTCAGGCTATAGTGTAGTGAGCAGTTAAAGGAGGAGTAGGTGGAGCATCATGGAAAATTGTTATCAATTATTTAATACGGTCGCCTGGATTGTCGATGTTTTTTCAGATGTCTTCTAACGCTTCTCCGTAACGAGGTATAGGTATATAAACATTATGTCGTATTATGAATAGAACAATGCTCAAAAATAATATTTTAGAGCTGTAACCATATTATGAAATGTGAAAGATCATGTTTGGAGCGTTTTCAACTTGAAATAGTTGCTTTTTTTGGCTGAGTTTACTTGGCCACTACTGGTACCAAAAAAGTTGGGAAATTCAAAAGTGGCCACCGAGTGGCCACCACTGAATCAGGAAAGTTTTTCATAAATCTACTCAATTTTCCTTTTAATATGTCTGTAATCTCTTTACATAAAAACCTGCCTCATTTCTGACATAATATTATTCTGTGATCTAGTAGTGGCCACCCGGTGGCCACTTCTAAACAGCAATATGGCTGTTGTTACTCAAATAAAACTTCGTAAATCCCGGGTATACAATTTATTGTAGATGACATGACATACACAGGATATAATTCTTAAACATATTGAGCAACTTAAAACGTATAATAATAGTATATAATTAGCTTAGAACAGTAGGACGTATAATAACGACAATTCAAAAGAAAGTAATTCTAAACATTTTTCGTTGCCAGGTTCACTAAACATAACTATAGTAAAAACAGTGTTGCCAAATTATCAAACGAGTTTCAACATACTCCCACCTTTTGTATTGCAAATAAAGCTGGTCGCAATACAAAACTACAATAAAATAAAATACATAATAAATAATTTCAAATTATAACAAAATGAAAGACAATGATGAATAATGCAAATAATAGTTAACACAATTTTAAAGTCACAGAACGAGAAAAAAAAAATAATTGAAGTCTACAAGTCCAAACGTTGTGGAGGGACTATTCGTCGACCACTGCGGGTTTGTTTCACTGGCTGAGGTACCTCGGTCATGGGAATGAAAATCTCAGCGTCAGGGTTGAGGGTTTTTGGAATAGGAACTGCTGTAGACTCCAAGTATCCAGAATCGAGATTAGCTGCCACCTCCTTCCCATTTGCTGCTAGGTCTGATGGCAAATCACTGATTGACATTTCGAGAGGATACAGCCTCTGCAAAGGTCTAACGAGGTAGCCATTAGCAACTCGTAGTTTGGCAATTCTTTGGATACCATCCCTGCCAGGATACAGTTCAACAACACGACCTAATGGCCAGTTTAATCTCTTAGTGTCCTCACATCCTATGAGAACTATTTCTCCCACCGAAATTTCCTGCTGTTTTGATCTAGATTTTGGATTACGTACAAGTTCACCTAAATATTCCCTCTGGAAACGTTTTCGAAAATTATCGCGCAAACTTTGTACATAACGCACTCTTTTTAATAAATGCTGGGAGTCAAGGATGTCCAAGTCATGTGTTTCTGATCCTCTTATGTCTTGTATGAAATGAGCTGGAGTTACAGGTGTCATTTCATTCGGATCGTCCGAAATATAGGTGAGTGGTCTCTCATTAATGACACTTTCTGCTTCGCACAACACCGTGAGCATCTCTTCGTATGTCACGCAAGCCTTTCCCAAGCACTTTCGTAAAATTTGTTTAATACTACGTACCATTCTCTCCCACCAACCACCATACCATGGCGCGGTGGGTGGGCTAAAATGCCATTTGATGTTTTGCAAGGCACATTCAGATTGTATTTCCTCCCAATTCAATGATTGAAGGGCTCGTGCTGTTCCAGTAAAATTTGACCCCCATTGTCAGAATACATTACAGAGCATCTCCCTCTTCTAGCGAAGAATCTTCTCATTGCTTGCCGGAATGCTTCAGCTGACAATGACGTGACGAGCTCTAGGTGAATGGCTCTATATACAGCACATGTGAACAAAACAATCCATGCCTTGGTACCCTGACGTAAGTGTAAAGGTCCCGCCAAATCTACACCAGTGACTTGGAATGCAGAAATGCGTTTTGTTCTATCAATGGGCAGAGGCGCTGTATTCGGCTGTACTGGCTTGCTTGAATGTCGCTTGCAGATCACACACTTGCTTATAACCTCTGTAACAACCCTCCGACCGCGAGGAATCCAGTAGAGCTCTCGAATATGATTCAGAGTTGTCTGAACACCACTATGCATCAAAGCTTTATGAACGTATTCGATGTACAGTCTCACGATGGGATGATCTGGTAGTACGGTTGGTTTTTGAAAATCTTCTGGGTCTTCACCCAAAACTAACTTAGTTTCAACTTTTAAAACTCCAGACTCTTCGGAAAATCGTATAGACTTCGAGTATTTTTCCTTCAATTCAGCATGCAGTTCTGTTTGTACCAATTTAATGACGGCGAGTTCTGCCTTCTGTATTTCTTCACATGTTAACTCGGAGATAACTCGGGTGGACTTATACCTAGCATTATTTATAAATCTCAGCATCCAAGCTACCATTCTTATAACTTTGCTGTACTTAGAAAAGTATAGAAGCTTCTTGCTGAAGTTTTCCTGTAAGTTAATATTCGTGCTGCAGATAACACTTTTCTTTCTTTCAACTAAAGCTTCTTCAGGCATCGTAATCTCAGTATTTGGCCAGGTATTTTCTGTTTCTTGTAGCCAAGTGGGACCCTCCCACCATCGACTATCTATCAGCTCCTTCCAATTACAAGAACGCGAGGGCAAGTCGGCCGGATTCATAGCTCCTGGTACAAATCTCCAGCTATCGACATTTGTAAGTTGACGTATTTCTTTAACCCGGTTGCCGACGAAAGTATTCCACGGTTCTCCTTTCGTTATCCAGCTTAGGACAACCATTGAATCGACCCAAAAGGAAATTTTCAAAGGTTGCTGTATTGCTTCTAAAACGGTACTTGCTATTCTTGCACCCATTGTAGCTCCAAGCAATTCTAAGCGTGGAATCGTCGGTCTTTTCATCGGGGCTACTCTGGCTTTGGCAGTTATTAACTGGACAGAGGTTCCCGTTTCTTCTTCAGAGCGTAAGTATACACAGCAAGCGTATGCATCTGCGGAAGCATCGGTAAAGACATGCAGGCTTGTATTCTCAAGAGTTCCTAGCATTAATCGACGAGGTATTCTGCACTGTTCTATGAGATCAATATGCTTCGCCCAGTGTTGATATCTATGTTGAATATTCAGAGGCAGATCGTCGTCCCAGCCTATCTTGTTTTTCCAAGCTTCTTGAAGCAATAATTTTGGAAGAAGAGTTGCAGGTGACGTAAATCCAATAGGATCGTATATGCTGTTAACTACAGAGAGAAGCTTTCTCTTCGAAAGGACTTTTTCTGAAGTCATTTTACAGCCAGCACAATAAAGTTCATCTGCATGAGTGTCCCATTTCAGGCCAAGTACATTATGATCTATACTTTCTTCAATTCCACTGTAAGCCCAGCATCTCAATTCAAAGGAAGCCTTTTGCATTACTTCTATGGCTTGCGATTTTAATTGTTCCAGTTCTTCGCTGGTATTCACACTCGTGACTAAGTTGTCTACATAAAATCCTTCTTTCATTCGATTGATCGTGTTTTGCAGGACTATTGATTGGAATTCCTGCGATTCAAGATGAAATTTAATCGTGGCATTTAATAAGAAGGGGCTTGATGAAACACCGAAAACAACACGACAATGCCTGTAAAATTTCATCTTAGTGTGTTCTTTGTCTTCCCACCAAAGGAATCTTAGGTAGTCTCTATCTTTGGCAGCTAAAGAGAGTTGAAGAAATGCTTGTTTAATGTCTGCAATTACTCCAATGGCACCACAACGAAATTTACTTATGAGGCGAGGGATTTCACTTAATAAACTTGGTCCTGTACTAAGACAGTCATTTAAGGAGGCATATCCGGGGCGTTTGCATGAAGCGTCAAAGACTGGCCTGACCTTCGTGGTAGCGCTTGATGATTTAACGACTGGATGATGTGGCAAATAATGACAAGCCTTTGAACTTGACATTTCAGCTTCTGTCACCTCCTCTATGATGTTATCATTCTTCCACTGCTGTAAGACACCATTATACAGTTCGTAGTAATTGTCTTTCAAAAGACGCTTAGTAACGGTGCGAAGTCTTGCTTCTGCCTGGTCGTATCCATCATACAAGTGAGGATGTCCTGCTAGCCATGGAAGAGCCACCTCATACCTGTTGCCAGTTTTCCGAATTGTCTCTTGAAAAAATGTGACCGTTTCTTCATCTAGCTCCTTAGTTGTTTTCCTCTCAGTGGGATCTGTTATACCCAAAGATTCTAAGTCCCAAATTTTGTGTATCTCTGAGTGATGCATACATAGCGATACCATATTTATGCTGCTCTTCTTTCCTGGACCTAAAACACTCCATCCGAGTTTCGTTTTTACGGCTGTTATACCAGATGGCAGAACTTCTATTCTTCCTGTTAATATTCCTCCCAGAAAGTCAGCACCGATGAGCATGTCAATAGGAGGAGTTTCTGGACCTATGTCTGTTAGTTCAATTCCTCGACGTTTTAATTCTTGTACTAAATCTGGGTCACGTATGCGAGGCAAAGAAGAACATATCTTGGGCTGGTCCAAAATTGACATGTTGCACGAAAACCTTCTATCGATACTCTGAACGTTGATGTCATAGCGACCATGTTTAACTTCAGCTGTTTGCTTACCACCAAATAGTCCTTGGGACAATAACTCTGTACCTGAAGGCTTTAACCTTAACTCTTTAACTACTTGGTTGGTTACGTAAGATCGCTGTGATCCATCATCAAGGAGGGCTCTGACATAAATTTCTTGATTTCCATTTCTTAAACGTATCAATATTGTTTTCAAATATATAACCTTCTGAGGTGTAAGTTCTGTAAATAAAGTGGACGTATTCACTTCTATCTTTGATTCATTAGGGAGTTGAACCTTATTTTTTCTAGACAATTCTGGACACAAGATTACGTAGTGTCGCTTTCCACATACAAGGCAATGAATATTACTGCGACAGTTTTTCGCCATGTGTCCAATCTTCAAGCACACCAAGCAGCAGCGTCTACGTATTACAATTGATTTTCTCTCTTCTGTACTCACTGAGGCAGCTTCGCAGCTCTTAAACACGAACCGAGCTTGTCGTACAAATCAGAAAGCTTAATGTTAGCTCGGTTGTTTACCAATGTTAAAAGATCTCGTATAAACACGTCAATTAATAAATCACGTCTGCCAAACCTGGACTCGAGATGTTCGATAACCTTGGCATAATTTTTCTTAGATGGTGGATAACTTTCTACTATATTGCGTGCTTTCGAAGTAGGCTTCAATGATGACAGAAGATACTGAAACTTATCCTCTTCTAATATACTAGTATCTTCATGAATACGACTGTATTGCGCCCAAAAGGCAACCCAAGTCCTTGGCATTAGGTCATATTCTTTCAATTCAATTTTTGGAAGCTTCAACTTCCCAATCGTAGCTGTATCAATTGGCGAAGAAGCGCTAATCCCCGTACTACGCCGTAAACAATGCTCATATTCTGTTTTAAGTTCAATAAAGCGATCTCTATACGTTTCCATTTCATCATATTCCTTATCGCTTTGCTCGTAAATTTCCAATAATTGAGCATCAGCACTAAATAAACGCTCGGCTTTATCCGCCAACTTATTAAAAATTGCGCCAAGTTCATTACCTCCGACTTCTTCTTTCTGTGTTCTTTCAAATTGATTACAAGTCGTGGTAAATAACCTTCGTAAATTAGTTCTTTCTTTCCGTAATCTTTCAAATTTGTCGAATTTCTGAGTGATAACGGCATCATCTTTGTCTTCGTTGTCAGACATATTCGCTATTCGAATCAAAAAATACAAAGTTCAAATATCACGGACGCCACTTGTTGTTACTCAAATAAAACTTCGTAAATCCCGGGTATACAATTTATTGTAGACGACATGAAATACACAGGATATAATTCTTAAACATATTGAGCAACTTAAAACGTATAATAATCGTATATAATTAGCTTAGAACCGTAGGTCGTATAATAACGACAATTCAAAAGAAAGTAATTCTAAACATTTTCCGTTGCCAGGTTCACTAAACATAACTATAGTAAAAACAGTGTTGCCAAATTATCAAACGAGTTTCAACACTTACAACAGCAATATTAATAGTAATCATAATGAAAATTTTGAATCAAGGCTTCTCTGGAGCAAGCATGACATTTATTGCTTTCTTAAGAATCCTCATCTATCTTATTCGTTTTAAGTGTTTACATGTATACTGCCGTGTGCAGGTAAAGAGCAGTAACTGCAGATTTTTCATTTTGTATGTTTTTGCATTTTTGTCATCTATTGTACGATATCTTTACTGTACAAGCTCGCTTATTTGATTTCCGTTGAAAAAAAAGGCGCGAAAAAAAGTCTAATTCCAACTTTTTCCTTTTGTTAGTATTGAATCCACCACACATTTCTTCAACTATCTCGAAAACTCATTTCTGCAGATATTGCCGTTTACCTGCACACGACAGTATATCTCTCCTTTCTCGGAAGCATATCCAACGATTGACGAGAACCTTAATATTTCGTTAACGTGATACTTTTCAAGTATATTTGAAAAAGTATCGAACCTTAGAAACACACAAGTTGACAAAAAATAATTCTTTTTAAACCGAGCGAGACTCGGTCGTCCAGGTACTATACATAAATGGCTACTTCTGTATGTAAGGATGTCCGGGATAAACTTCAAAACTATTGGACATATTTTAAAAATTTTCCACTACATGATCAGGAAGCAACATAGGCTATAATTTATTTCTAAAAAACTTATTTTTAAAAAGTTATGATGGAAAGCAGTAAATTTCATGTAATTTTCCCATTAAATGATTAAATTTAAAACCCATTGTTACAAAAATTCGTTGCCTTACAACAGCAATATTAATACCAATCATAATGAGAATTTTGAATCATGGTTTCTCTGAAGCAAGCATGCTTTCTTAGGATTTTTATCCTCATCTATATACATAAATGGCTACTTCTGTATGTAAGGATGTCCGAGGTAAACTTCAAAAGGACTGGACAGATTTTAACTATTTTAACCCACATATAGCTACATTATCAGGAAGTAACATTTATTTCTAAAAAATTTAGTTTAACAAGAAGTTCCGTCTAGAACTAGACGAGCCTACTTTCCCGTATACCCATACTACTTTCTAGTACCTGATCAATATTCTCAAAAATAGCTAAAATCGCAAATTTTTTCAAACATATTTTTTTTTAATATTTTAAGCTGATTTCTAGGAATAAAATAGTCCTTACTTTTCTTCAAAAAAACGAACAAATAAAATAGCAGCACCTTTTAAAAAAAGCAGCTAATACACTTCTTTCCATTAAAAAATTTTTTTAACAGCTTTCAAAACGAAAAAAAAATAATAATAAGTTCATTAAAATAAATACATCATATAAAAAAAAATCGTTTCTTTTCCCCCTGTTGCCAAAAATAATTTTTTAAACGAATTAATGCACTTACCAAAATAAAAAAACAATAAAATGTCAACTTAAGAAATAATTTTCATTGTCAAAAAAAAAATCGTCTGCGCATATTTTTCGAGTTTATTCACCGAAAACTAAATACCTAAATTAAAACTTTAGCGTGAAAATAAAAACAAATCATATCAACAATAATTATTTCACAGTTAAAACCACAGCAGCGGAGTCGGAGTCGATCTCATTTTGGGATAAAAGAGTCGGAGTCGAATATCCAAGAATCGGAGTCAGTCATTTGTCCTCCGTGTATAAATGTTTGCCAAAGCTACGAAGTCAAGTCGAAGTCGGGGAGTCGGAGTCCGATTAATTGTCGGGAACAGGAGTCAGAGTCGGTGTCAGGTGCCCCTAAATTCTCGGAGTCGGAGTCGGGAGTAGGTCGTCAAGAGCTATTTCCAACAAAGTTTGTTTGAAGTAAATCCGCCTTTAAGTTCAGAATCTATATTGACTTTCAGTTTCCCCTTAGGCGCTAATGTTAAGAGATTTGAACTGTTCAAAATTGAACGAAAACTTGTTCAAATCAAAAAGATATTTTCGATACATGTTTTTTATCAAAAGTTTTTCCCTACAAAGTTTATTTGAAGACACTTCGCTTCTAAGTTCAAGATTTATTTTTGATTTGAATTTCCCCGTAGGCGCTAATGTTAAGTTTTTTTTGAACTGTTCAAAATTGAACGAAAAATTGTTCAAATCAAAAAATGAATTATGGGAATGAGATGTCCTCGCCGAGATTTTTCTAACAAAAAAAAATTTGTTCGAATCGGACTATTCATTCAAAAGTTATTAGGGGGGGACAGACAGACCGACAGACCGACAGACATTTTTCCCCATCTCAATACCCTACTTTCCAATTTTTAATTTTTCAATATTTATCTAACTATTTTATTTGTTTTTGACTTTTTTTTGTTTTTCGGGATATTTTTAAGATGTATTAAGCCTTCTTTCATGCTTTTTTCTTCTTTCTCTGATTTTTACTGGGGAAAGTAGGCTAAAAACGATGGAAAACAGTAAATTCATGTTATTTCCCCATTAAATGATTAAATACAAAACCCATTGTTAAAAAAATTGTTGCTTTACGACATCAATATTAATAGTAACCATATTGAAAGTTTTCAATCAAGGCTTCTCCGGAGCAAATATGAGTTTAAAGTCATTTAAACATTTGGAAACTCTACTTTTTGCACACTTAGGGAAACATAGTAGAGAGCTTTTTTTTCTTTTTGCGTGTGTGTACTATTTAATTAAACAAAGCGCACGTTTTTTTTAGTGATCTGTGTTTTTTTTAGTTCATATTTTGGAAATTCTTCAAATTTTTATGTGCTTAAATGTCGTGCTTTCGTTTCTAATTGAATACTATTTCGTTCTTTATATTTATTGCTATTTTACTTTTGTGGATAAGGAAGAAGCTCAATTTTTAATCGCGTCAAAGCGGTGTATTTTGACTTCTTTCAGTTAACACAGAAAACGAATGAAAGTAGCCATTGCTTCTCACAATTATTACTGACCCAGGCAACGCCGGGTATTTTTGCTAGTAATTAATAATTCAATAGTATTAAAATCCTTTTAATTTAATTTTATTTTTTTCACAAAAAAACTTACTGGCCTTAAAGTTTTTACTCAGACTGTAGATGTTTGCACCTATATATTATATTTTTTATTAAAATATTCACCCTTATCCGGGCGTTTATAGGTTTTCGAGGTTTACAAAAGAGTACAAATTCTCGCCCGCTGAAATTTATCCTTTCATCTTATTGCAGTAAAATTTTCAAAATCAAAACTTTGAAAAGATTTATATGATAAGATAAGATTAAAAATTTGTGTTCTACAAGTGTTTTATAAATAGCTTAATAATAATTTTGTTATGCTCATTTTTATCACGTTCTTTTTTTTTTTCTGGTGGGAGTGGGATTTCAATATTGTTCTAAATAATGATGAGCTCTTTTCTTAAATTATTTTTTTACGGGATGGGAGGGGAATTTTCCCTCTGTTCTAAGTGCAAAGTATATTTCAATTTGATTCTTCCTAACACAAGATTTAAATACATGGAATACACCGCCAGCTCAGTCATTTCCAGCCTGGAAATGACTGAGCTGGCGGTGTATTCCATGTATTTCTGCTTTAGCCCTGGCTAATGGGCGGTAGTTTACTGAACACAAGATTTAAAGCTAGACAAACTAAATACGATTGCTTAGTAACCTTTGGGTTTTGGTGAGCTTCAGCGAGCAGCGGGAGGAGCCCCCTAGTTCTTCAAAACAATGTTTCGAAATTTTGTTCAAATTCTGTAAGCCAATTTTATTGTTATTGTTAACAAAATTATACCCTGTTGTTAGTTAGACATGAAAATTAAAAAATTTAGTTGGTAAACCGTTATCTAGAGACATTTCTAGTTTATTATCAATTTTTTACTATTGCTAGCCAGTTAATGCACGCCTTTTATCTTTACGAAAACTATAAGGAAATCTTAAAGCACGATGCTCTGCGGAGAAAAGTATTGACACATGAGCTGTGTAATACACTATTGAAAGCAGAAACAGTATTAACAATAACTTTGTTCGTAAACCGTGGTTTTGTCACGCTTAACCTAAACCAGTTTTGCCTAACCAAAGGCACGCGGGCCACCTGTGGCCCTCTAAGCTCATCCACGTGGTTCTTTATTTTGTCCAACATTACACTAAAAAATTTCGTCTATGCATGGCCCCACTTAATTCTCATAGGCCGTGACTATTGCTGGAACTCATTGAAACAAAGAGGGCGCCACAGGGAGCCTCTGTTTTCATTACGTTGCCATTGATTGGTGGATGCATGGTGTTCCGTTCAGTGCCTCTTATGGTCAAAATGGGCGAAGTGCAACCGTGGAACCGTAACATTGGTACAAGCCAATTGGCGAGAAAATTCACCATACATTATTTGTAAATATACAGCGAACCAAAAGACCTTTTAATTCTTCTACTACGGGCAAAGCCGTGCGGGTACCACTAGTACTCCATAAAATTGGTGGCAGCTTAGCTGACTCCACTACTCTGGAGTAACTTAACTGGTATAACTGGTATAAAGTTACACATTGCTTGTAGAAGGCTGCACCATGGAAATGTAATTATAGCGTAACGTCTCACTCATTTCTACGTAAGGTTACACCAGAATTTTCTGTATGCTTAAAGAGAAATTGCTTGAAAGGTTACACATTACCAAACATTAAGCTATCATCTGCTTTTCTTGAACGATTTATCAAGTTCATCTATCAAGTTAGAAATGATGCATTGCGTAAATTATTAGATGATCTGTAACTTTTTTTTTAAATCTTTAAACAAAATATGTGTTGGTCTTTTGATTTTAAAAATTGCAAAATGTAAATCAGACTTGTTATTCCTTTGTAAATACTACAAAATACTTTCCATGCTCAGAATATTTCATTTTAATTTTATTTATATATTTTTCGTAGAGAGCTATAATTATGAGGAAATTGATTTAGAAGATTTTAGTCTTGATAATTTATAATTATGTCTTAACTCTCATAGTAAATTATTTCTTTGATTATTCATTTGTGCCATGGTCTATTTATTAAATTTATGGTACCTCTTTAATACTTAAAGATTTTCAAGCAATATTTCCCCTATAGAAAGCTCTACTTAAGAGGAAATGAAATGAATGATTGATTTTTAATTAATCATCAAGTAATTAGGTTCAAATCTGAATATTAAACATTCATTAACAAATGACTTTCAGAAGTAAAATAATTCTTTTTACAAATAGTGTTTGAACCAAATAAACCCGGTTTAAACCAAAAAAAGTGATTTGTTTTTTTTTTTTTTTTTTAACAGTTTTTTTTTCCAATCCTTACTTTGGGCAACTTTAATTTATTTTGCACTAGTGGTACCCACACGACTTTGCCCGTAGTAGAAAATTAAACGGTCATTTGGTTTGCCTGTATATTTACAAATAATGGATGATGAATTTCTCGCCACTTTGCTATGTTGAATGACCGCCCATGTTACGGTTCCCCGTTATAATAATTTGGTAATTGACTCGTCCATGTTATGATAATTTGCCCGATGAAATGTTCTTAAAATTGGAATAGAAAAAGAACAAAATCGAATTTTTGAAAAATCGCTTCGAGGTGAACACTCCCATGCTACAAACTAATTTTGTGCCAAATTTCATGAAAATCAGCCGAACGGTCAAGGCGCTATGCGCATCACAGAGATCCTGACAGACAGACAGAGATCCAGAAACACAGATACTTTCAACTTTTATCTTTACTAATAACAAAGCTGAAAGTCTCTCTGTCCGGATCTCTCTCTCTCTCTCTGTCTGTCAGGATCTCTCTCTGTCCGGATCTCTGTCTGTCTGTTAGGATCTCTGTGACGCGCATAGCGTCACGTTCGGCCGATTTTCATGAAATTTGGCACAAAGTTAGTTTGTAGCATGAGGATGTGCTGTGCACCTCGAAGCGATTTTTTCGAAAAATCGATGTTGTTCTTTTTCTGTTCCAATTTTAAGAGCAAAATTCTCATAAGATGAAAGAGTAAATTACGAAATTATCATAACGTGGAACCGTAACATGGGCACAAGCCAAAATTCACCATACATGATTTGTAAATATACAGACGAACCAAAAGAGCTTTTAATTTTCTACTACGGGCAAAGCCGTACGCTGCCACTAGTTATTAGTAAAGATAAAGATATTTGTGTGTTGAAAATGTTCTTCCTACATTGCAAAATTCCATGCAATTTTGCTAATGATAGTAATCTTGTGATGTTGTAAAGTACAACGGGGGACTTTTGGCAAATATAGAATGTTTCCCTAATGGTAAAAATTCTGTACTCTATGTAAGTACAGGACAGCTAAAAACCAGGCAAGTAATTCGTTTTGAATAGATTTAATTATTAATACCGGCATCTCTGGAAGAAAACTATTAAAATGTAAGTGAGAGAGTTAAAAATAGCAAAATTCTGGCTTGAAGCTACCTTGAATGACTGTATTTATTTTACTTGGATTCGTCCTCAAAAACAAGGCATTCACTTAACTCTAGCAGAGAGTTTATGTCTGAAGAATGAAATACACCAAATACACCTGGAAAATTAATTATATATGCTACTTTTCATGGTATTCCGGAACACTGGTTCATAACAAGCCTTCCAGTCGTGCGAATCATAAACAGAGACTTCTTGTATCGCTGCTGGCTGGCGGCTTGGTATCGGCAAGCGGTTTCCTCGCATTATGTCATCGGCTGCACCCCGTCATACCAATGAATGAGTCTGTTTCTCGAGTCGAAAGTGGAGTGCATCAAATGCGAAATGCTAGAGCATTGCTCTAATTCACAAACATTTTATGTCCATTTTTACCTTGGCTGACTTTCAAGGAAGACGGCGGAAAAAGTTCTAAATCCTAAAAATGAGAAAAGGAAGTTAGTTTATTTGTGTATCTATCCGAGCAAAAAAGAAGCTAAGACGGAATGTGTTTTAAAGTAATCTAAAAGCTGACAGCCATACATCACTCACTTTTTCATTTTTTGTTTTCTTTTTCATTTCTTGTTTTTGCCTCATATAAAAAAAGGCTAGAAATATGTATCTCGATCGTGGTAAAAATGTACCTCTTGGCAATGAAGACTTTGAGGGAATTTGATGATCTAATCCGATCTGGTGATGTAATTGGGTTTGCGGCGTCTTCTCCTGAGGCAATTGCGTATGAGTCAAGATCAATCCGTTGTTGGAGACATTTCCAAGAGGAAAGACAAATAGTCTTTATTTTATCCCCTGTATTTTTATTCTATTTGAGTCAAACTGGAAAATATGAAGTTGAACACTTTAATATGTAAAGACAACAGATTCAGTACCTTGAATAAGTTCTTAATTTTATTTCATGCAAAAGAAGGCTCGGAATATGTATTTCGATCGTGGTCGAAATGCACCTCATGGCAATGAAGACTTGGAGGGAATTTGGTGACCCAATCCGATCTGGTGATGTAATAGAGATTGCGGCGTCTTCCCATAGGAAACTAACTACGCATGTGCAAGGATTAAACCGTTATTGTAAGCATGTCTAAAAACGAGGGATAGGTCATTTTTATTCCCTGTATTTTTATTCTATTTTAGATCAACCACAAATTAAACACTTTCAATAAGTGTGCGCAACATATTCATTACCTTGAATAAGTTGTCTTCGTCAAGGCCGTAGCCAGTGGGAAGGGGAGGGTCAGAACTCCCCCCCCCCTGAATTTTTCAAAGTTTTACATGCTATAAAAAAGCAATCAAAAATTTTGTTTTTCGAACTTCAACCCAGAAAAATTAAGATGTCCCCCCTACCCACCCCCCCCCCCCAATATCGCTAAATATCGTCTAAACTTTCGTTTTGGGGGCTTCAATTTAGAAAAACTTTCCGCTGGAGCGCTCCGAAAGTTTACCGAGAATGGCCTCCAAACCTCTCCTCCTATTTTAACATTAGCGAAGATCTTCTAAAACCCGTGTTTTAAAAGCAATTTTCAAAATTTTGTTTTATGAATGTTTCTCCCCCCCCCCCTTCTTTCGCCAACATCATTAAAGATTGTCGTAAATTTAGTTTTCAAAGCTTGAATTTCAAAAAATTTCCTAAGAAGAGCTTCCGAAAACTCCCACAACATCATTGAAAGTCAGTCAAAATTACGTTTTTGGAGCTTCAGTTGGGAAGGATTGCCGGTCCCCTTATCGTCACCAAAGATGATCCTACAACCGTGTTTTGAAGATTTCAACTTCAAAAAATTCCTGGGGGTTGGCCTTGAATCTCTCTTCTCCCTAACATTACCAAAGATCGTCTAAAACTGCGTTTTTATAACTATAATTTCGAAAACTTTCGGGGTAGAGCCCCCCCCCCCCATCTCCATAGCATAGTAGGTGATAAAAGATTCAATTTCAAAAACAGATCGGAGGACCACCTCCCTCCCTTTATGTTACCAAAAGTTGTCTAAATGCATGTTTAAAACTACAAATTAAGAAAATTTCCTGTAATGGGTCTTTAAATCCCTCCTCCCCTTAACATCACCAAAAATCTTCTAAAACTGCCTTATTAGAGCTCACATTTTAAAAAAATTTCGTTGATGAGCTCCCAAACCACTCCTAATTTTAAAAACCTCGAACCTTCTCTTCTCCCCCCGAGGTCATCAAGCGTAGGCCTCATAACTTCAATAAAATTTCCGAGTAAGATCAACCACCTTTTCCCCTAACATGTCAACATGCATCCCAAAAAATTAAGTTTTAGAAACATCAATAACAAAAATTTCTGGGGACAGTCGCAAATGCGTCTTTTAGATCTTCAAAAATTTACTGAGGAGCGCCGTGCAAATCAAAACCTTTCACTTGTTTTACTGCCAAATATAGATTAAAATTGCTATTAAAAAAATGTCCTTTGAAATTGCGTCTAAAATGAGATATCAAACCCAATGTCAGTTCGGCCTGTATTTCAAAATATTAAAAATACTCCTAGGTCTGCACCTACCTTACAAATAATCATTTGGGCGCTCCTGACCCTTAACGCTCACGAAAAGTGATTGGTGGTACATATTGCAATTTCATGTCCAATTTCAGGGCCAATTAAAGGTCCTTATGTCATTGGTATCGTTCACAATTGCGACATTTATGACACCACACATCTTTTTTGAACCAACAAGGCTTGTACATTATTTAATTTAGACTAAATGATATCATAATAATATGTTTAAATTATCTGAGAAACTATTTGCTCATATTTTGATAAAGTAGCTTCAACTCATGGTAATTAATTCAGTAAATTTACTGTTCAAAAGAAAAAATTCAAAAAAAAAAAAAAAAAAGTCGACCAATAATACCGCCTGCCCCCCCCCCCCCTCCTCCGTCTTCTTCCTTTTTTTTAAATTTTTCTGTTCCCTCCCCCCTTCCCCCCATCGCTATATGTCTACCAATGTGCAATATGCTTCAAAAATCACACCAACAGATGACTTTTTTGTCTTTTTGTCTAAAATTTATGACCCCCCCCCCCTCCGAAATAAAATCCTGGCTACGGCCTTGGTCTTCGTATTTTGGTTCTTCACAATCAGTAGAATGAAATGATGAAGTAAGAAGATGTTCTTCAATAAAACATTATTCCATGGAAAAATTTTTGTTTCATTTTACAGAAAAATGAATAGTTTTGTTTAAAATTGAAATGAAACTACACATACGGATGGATAAAAAGTTCGAAGTCTAAGAAGACAAATTCTTTTGTGTGTATATAGTAGTGATGGGCATAATCGAGATCTTTTGATAATCGAGATCTCGGGAATCGAGTACTTCTGATAATCGAGTGATTGATAATCGAGATCTTTTTAAGTCGATCACTCGAGTGATTGATAATCGAGATCTTTTGAAATCGAGAACTCGAGCGATTGACTTCTCGATATCTTCCGAATCGAGTACTCGAGCGATTGACTTCTCGAGATCTTTGAAATCGAGTACTCGAGCGATTGACTTCTCGAGATCTTTTGAATCGAGTACTCGAGCGATTGACTTCTCGAGATCTTTTGAATCGAGATCTCGAGATGTTTTAAATCGAGATCTCGAGATGTTTTAAATCGAGATCTCGAGATGTTTTAAATCGAGATCTCGAGACGTTTGAATCGAGTACTCGAGTAGTTCATTTTCTAAACTTTTCCAAAATTGAGTTGACTGCTACGGGGGTGCCCACTAAAAGGGGGTGGGGCATGGCGCAGCCTGTACAACTAAAATTTTTAGAGTCGGTTTTTTAAGAGGGGTTTTTTTAATCTCATTTTCGGAAGGGGGGGGGGGGTCCATGGCGCAGCCTGCGAAACCGAAATTTTTAGAAGCGGTTTTTTGAGATTTTTTTTTAAATCTCATTTCGGGAGGGGGGGGGAGAGCTCTTTCTAGACGGATGCTCCGTAACATTTGAGAGGGTGCGCCATCGCCTTGCGAAAGGGGGGAGGTGGACTCCCTTGACTTCAGTTGAATTCCCGAGTTGTTTTGGCAGGGGTGCGCTCGAGATAGGAATGTGACATTTAGCCTACCATTTAGGGGTATAATAAGGGGTGAACCCTCCTGGCTTTTAGAAGTTTTAGGTTAAGTTGGGGGGGTTTATTGACACCCCCCATTTAGAAGGGGGATCAATACCACTCCCCCCGAATTCCATGAAAAATTCTAGTTTTTACATTTAAGTGGGTCTAGTTTTTTGTTGTTTTCCGATAAAATGAGCAGATACACCTTTTGTCCCCTTACCCTCCGGTAAAGTTCGAAATGCAAGCTTGTTTTAGGGGGTCGATTCGATAGATTTTAGTCTTCATTTTGGGGTCGTAATCCTTGGGGGATGCAGGTTCGACTAGATTCCCTGTTAGCTTGTCAGAAACTAGGAGCTCGGCATTTGGGCGACTGAGTGATTTATTCGAACGGTTATGCATTTAAACTAATGATTTTCAGTTATCACGTGATTATTTCGAATGGTTTCGGACTCGCAAACACGAAGTTAATAATGTAAACAAGTAGGGTAATAGTTGCTCTGCGCAAAAGTACTCATTCTTTCCTAGTTTATAGCTTTGCTTTTTTTTTTTTTTTGATGTTCTTGTTAAGAGTAATTAAGTATATTTATCTGACTAATATATGAGGAGGGAGGGTGAAATATTTCTGATTACGTTTTCCAGAGGATTGGGATTCCCGGCCCATTGAAAAGTGTACAAGTGTGGCTTGAAGTGCATTGAAGTTAATGATTATTTTTTTTCTTTCTTGATTCGCTCTTTTTTATTTTTATTTTTCATTCGTCGACTTTAGGAATATGCAATAACAGTAAAGTGTTGGGAGTGAAGTTGAAATGTTTCTGAGTGCATTAAAAAGAAATATTGAAGCTGGTCGTGTGGGATTAATTTTAGCTTCCACTCTTCGGCCCAATTTTTAAATAAAAATTACATTTTATACAGATTGTTTTTTTTTTTTTTTTGAAATTCCATACGCAAGATATTTGTGACTTCTTGTGTGCGTAGCATTTATTTTCGCGTGGGTAGTTAAATTTAAGTATTTTGCTTGTTTTACTTGCTTCTGTTTATGTCATATTCCTTATAGTTTCGTAAATGTTGATTAGTATATTATTTACTCAACTTAAAAATGTTCAGTCAATTAATGTGCTGATTTTATGGGTTTTTTTTTTTTTTTTTTTTGTAAAGTTGAGGCAATACTGCTGAAAATGCTTAGGCTCGCAACGGTCCATTTGGGAACTTAAGGTTCCGTAGCTACGTTTCATTTTCCGTACGCTGGTCCTCAAAAAGGTTAAAATTGATTGTCAAGTTTCTCTGAAAAGCAGATTACGTATTCTGTTTTCAAATCATCCGAGATGCTCGATACCACAACAAACAACATATTATACAAGAGACAGCGCGGGAGAGGGGGGTAAATGGCGCAGACCGCGCCATTGAAGTTTTGAAGAGGAGAGGGTAACTTAAGCGGGCTTTAATTTATTTTAGGGGGTTCAATGTCGCATTTGAAGGATGAGTGTCATCGCCATGGGGGAGGGGGACCACTGCACTATAAACACCTTGCGTTTAAACATTTCATAAACGTTTTAACATAGCTGCCACAGCGTTAACAATCGCTTTAAAACGTTTACTCAACGAAGTGTGCTCTCTAACCCCATTCGAAAAAAAGCAGAAGCAATTATTTGATTTAATAACCTTATAGAATGACAGGGGTGACACATTTGAGAAGCAATTATTTGATTTTAAAACCCCACAGAATGACAGGGGTGTCCGTCCGTCCCTGTGAGCAATGGCGCGCTTTTTATGACAATCCCCCCTCCCCCAAGAAACGATAATCCGAAAAAGGGCTAAGACTACATTAAATTTTCAATTACACGGTTTGTACCATACCGGTCAAGGGCGCCCATATGCAAAATTTTAAAGGGGGGGGGGCTCAGATATTTTCCCCATGGTTTAATAGGATATTTTCCCCATAGAAACCGATTTCAGTACAGATTAGAGTTATTAAAATTTGACATTTTTAATAACTTATTCATTAATTGCTGGAGAAGAAATGATTTTACATTTTCGCAAAAAAAAAAGTACTAAAAGCAAGGTTGTCCTAATTTCAAAGAAGAGGGAGGGGGCTTGAGCCCCCACTTGCCCCCCCCCCCTATATGGAAGCCCTTGATACCGGTTTAATATATTTTTAAGTTTAACAACTCTCAATTTTAAAACTGCTAGCGTCGCCCAACGACTTGCCCATATTATCATTATCCCTCACTTTTTAATAAAAATTATACATACGTACGTGTTTAATCTTAATAACTGTCAAGTTCAAAACAATATGGAAAGCGTTTCTCTGTCCTTTGTTTCAAAATTTCACCACCGGATCTCACTAGGGGCGGATACAGAAAACCATTTGAAGGGGGATGGGGGTCATGTTGAAGAAAGCCCTCCCCCATGAACGAAATTTCCGTTTTCAGTACGAAAAAATTCTGAAACTTTTTGGGGGTCAATAAAAAGCCCCAAATCGGTCAGGAATAAGGCATATAATTGGGGATAAACGTTGCAAATTAATTTCATAAGCAATAAAACAAAGTAGTTGTTCAAATATTTTCTTTGAAAAATAATTGATGTATTGAAAAGATAAGATACTGTCATCGTTTGCATTTTATGCATAAATTATTTGAACACAATGTGTCCGGATACTATTCTCGAGAGTTCAGGGGGAGGGGGTCATGACCCCCATGACCCTCCACTGTATCCGCCACTCACACAACACATGCCCCTCCATAAATCCGCTCATATGATAATTAACAATTTTCGTTCTAAAAATATCGTTCGATTATTAAGGAATCTCACAATTATCAAAAATTCGAAGCCAAACATTCAACTATTACCCCATTCGAATAAAGCAAGAGAAAAGCAATCATTCGATTTTAAAAATCATTCCAAATCTATCCATTCCAAAAGCAAAGATCACCACCTATGAAGCTCTTCCCCCAAGAGCAATACCCCCAAAAGAGACAAAATCCCCTAAAAATTACAATCCCGCAGTTTACGTCAAAACTCCCCCCCCCCACCTCCCCTCTTATTAACACCCATAGGAATGAATTGCACGAGAAGTTAACCACTTGTTTTATTAAGAAATAACTAAGTACCTTTGTGCCGAGAAGTAACATGAAATAACAAACGTTTTGTATCCCAAATGTACAGAGTACTGCAGAAACGTGTTTTGGAGTTTTAAGGTACCCTTTTTTCAACAAAATAGTAAGCTTTTACATATAGGGGGCCATTCTTTTGTTACGTATGGATGATTTTGTCCATTTTTGACCCCTTCCCCCCATGTAAGGGTACGTAAGGTTTTTTAACCCCTCCCCGTATTCTTACGTAAGATTCCATTTCGTTTTTCGAAATAATGAAATAATTAATCTAATATGACTGGAATCGAAATTTAATTCACTATTATTAAATTAAACCTTTTTGTGTGAAGCAATATTTACTAAAAAGTTGGAATATAGACTGAATGTGTTTTCGACATTTTTTTGTATATGATGCGATAGTAGTTAAAAATAAAACATGCCATACATAGTGCAATTCTTTTATTATGTTTTACATAATTAATTCTTCGTAAAACAAATAAAAAACAGTCATCCTAATACGTTTTTGTTTTCCAGACGCAAATGAAACATCGGCTTGGAAAATACTGCGTAAGAATGCGTTTGAACCCCTCCCCCCCTCAAAGTATGTAGACATTTTTCCAACCCCACCCCCTCGGGACCCTTACGTAATTAATGAATGATTCGTAAAGACATCCAGTAATGTCCTTACATCCACAATCTCACTATTTTGCGTTGAAAAAAGGGTTCCTTGAAACCCCGAAACACGTGTCTGCAGTGATCTGTATATTTCGGCTCTAAAACGTTTGTTACGATACGATTGATACAAGTGTAATAGGCAAAAATGTTTGTTATTGCCTATTACACTTGTATCAATACCCAATCGTATAGTCGAAGGTGAACGTAAGGGGGAGGACGTCCCCTCAGGTTTTCAACTTTAGTATTCCCCCTTTTTACCTGAACTATAATTTTAATGCCTCTCAAGTTAGAACCATATAAGCGCCTCCAACCTTTACTTCCACCACCGGCACACACGACACATGTCTCCCACAGACCCGTCCATGTGTTCATTCATTAACACCTTTCGCTCAAAACATATCATTAGACTACCAAGCATCCCCAAAGAATCATTTGATAATCAAGCATTCAACAGTGTACATTCAATTATAACACTATTCGAATGAAACATTAGAAAGGCAATTATTTGATTGTAATACCATTTAGATCGCAAGGGTATCTATTCCTCAAGTGTGCTGGCACACTTTTTAAAATTAGGGATCCTCTTTCCCCCTCAAGAAGGACACTCCATAAAAAAGTCTAACGTCCATTAGGAATTTCAATGGCGCAGTCTGCGCAATGATCCACCTCCCCTGTGGGCTCCTCAGCGCAGCTCGTCTTTCTGGGGGAAGGGTTAAAAGGTTTCAATGCAAATTTTTTCGGAAGACAGAAAAAAAACCATGCTCATTCATAAGTAAAATCATTAACTTTGACCGCCTAAATGACGTATCCGCCCCTGTAACTAAAACACTTCAGAAGCAAGGTTGCCCACCCGCCCTGAGGTCAAGCCCCCCACCCTCAATATCGCAGAGACCTCCACCCAACAAATGAGAAAAATACCCCTTAAACCCCCCCCCCCCAAATGTCAATAGCACAGTCTGCGCCATGACCCCCCCCCCCCTCCATAGGTGGGCACAATTGTCAGAAGTCAACTATATTGAGAGGTTCATTCGATTATCAAATCGATCGAAGATTACACTGCTCGAGTGATTGACATCTCGAGAACTCAATATCTCGAGAACTCAACATCTCGAGAACTCAACATCTCGAGAACTCAACATCTCGAAAAGTTCAAAGCGAGAACTCGAGCAGTTGATCGCTCGAGTTCTCAGAAAGTGATAATCGAGAACTCGAGAAGTTCATCGCTCGAGAACTCGAAAAGTGATAATCGAGAACTCGAGAAGTTCATCGCTCGAGAACTCGAGAAGTGATAATCGAGAACTCGTGGTAATCGAGTTCTCGAATGATCTTGAATAATCGAGTGATTCGATTATGAGAACTCGATTATGCCCATCACTAGTATATAGTAAAGTTAATGAGTGCTCAAAACAGGGGTGTAGCGTGCATGGAATATGCGATAATTTTTGACTTCAGAATATTGTTAGGGGTGGTTAGTAAGTAAACATACTCAAAGTCCCCGACCCTAGAGGGTGAGCTAAAGGTGGGAGGGAGGGAGGAGAAAATTTTGGGTTTTTCGAGATATTTCGGAAACGGTGGAAAAAATGCGTCTAAAATAAAAATTCAAGCTAAATAAACTTCCTACGAAACTGTTTCTACACATATTTGTCAAATTTCCAATAATTGCCCGGGTATATGTCATGAAAATCGATGATTTTCGGAAAAATTCTCTCTTTTTGTCAGACATTTGCTCCTAGTGCCTCCGAGGATCGGTATTCATGAAAATTGTCAACCACAAAGTTGTAGAGCTTTAAATTTCCTTCGATTTGATATGCTACTTTGTTATATTTTATTCAACCAATCAAAAGTTACAGAATTTCAAACGCACACTTTCATGGCAAAAAATGGAACACTCGTCATTCACAAATTTCAAACTGACTTGAAAGGATCGCGCACTTTCTCTTTGCTAAATGAATTCGACAGTCCTGATGGACAATAAAAAAGAATTTGTGGATTGCTACAACACAAATGATGTTTAGGGGGGTTGTGAAATTGCGACAAGGGGGAAGGAAAGAGTAAGAAGTGCGAGATCATGCAATTTTTAATACGAATATGTTTATGAAAAGTAGCTTGTAAAACGAACTTTGTGACAAGGGGGGGGGGAGTATAGGAGGGGGCTAAAAATTTTGAAAAAAAGTGTAACATTATTTATATATAGACAGCCTTTTACCAAGGAATCGGACGAAGATTTGCAAAATTACGTATATGCAGTTTGAATTAGCTCCATCACGGCATTGTTTAACGAAAGTGAACTGAGGAAAAGCAGAAAGCCAGCACTTCCTCAGTTGTTAGAAGTAATTAATAAGTAAACATACTGAAAGTCCCCGACCCTGAGGGGGGAGTTAAAGGTGAGAAGGGGGAGCCAAATTTTGTGGCTTTCGATTATATTTCGGAAACGGCAGGAAAAATGTGTTTCCGAATAAAAGTGAAAGTTAACTAAATTTATTGTGAAATTGATTTCATACATATATGTCACATGTCCAGTGGTTTTTTAGGTATGCGTTCCTGAAAACCAATACATTTCGGGGAAAAAAAAAAGAATTATTTCGTTCTTATTATCTTAGAGTGTCTGTACCAAGCAGGCGCTCAAGGTATCTTGTGCAGCAATCATGTGACAAATATCCTGACCGTTTTCTGTGTCTTGAAAATCCACCGGCTGAACACTTGAACTGCAGATTTAAACCTGATACTGAAGCAATAATAAGTCTATGCCTACTCACCGTGACACCCAGCTGACAAGCAATCAAAAACTATGAAGTTCTAGCATGTACTCAATTTTTTTATTCTTATTGAAATGAATATGTGACGCTAAATGGAATGATAATGAAAATTTTAATAATAGAAATAAGGTAAATGTAGCTGGCTGGCAGCACCGTTTTGTAATTTTAGTTTTTATTACATTATTACTAATCATATTTTTGAATTGTTTATATGGAATATGGACTAACAGTAATTAGAAAATGGAAATATCATCTTTAAGGTGACATCTTGGTTTTATTCTGAGGCTGAAGGGTCATGTCACCAGCAGTGGAAAAGTTGTTCTAAGAAATGGGTAATGTATTCATGTCATCGTCGTCCCCTTCATCCTGGATAAATATTTTGATTCCGTTGTTGCAACTACCTTTGCAATGCAAGCTTGCGACAGATTAGTTAAACGATCATTTTCTACAAGTGACCTTCCGGTCACTTGTAGAAAAGCAGTTAGTCAAAATCAAGATTTCGCCAGGAGGAGCAACATCCGATTCCGAAAGTTTCGGCACGAGTTGGTCATTCCTACTTTCCCAAACCCCCAATTCGGTACTTCCCCATTAAGTTCCCAGCTACATGTGCACCTGGTGGTACGGCACAGTTAGAGATCAGTCTTGATGTTTGGAGCTACTTAGATACATGATCTGTAAGGGAACTCATTGAGAGACTTCTCTGTGGCTAGAGCACTATACCATGAGAATTTATATGACCCCAGCTGCTTAATGGATTCAGAGAAAGAGGAACTGTTGATACATACCTTAAATACCTGATGTATGATTTTTAGATTTCTGGTACATTTTAACAGCAGAATGTGGTGATCAGTGAGGGATTTGGCTATCAAGGGGACAACCAAGAGGACTTCCTCTCAAATGATAGCTACCGGAGAATTTTGCCATCTGATGATATCCGTCTTCGCAATATCAACGTCAACATCACCTAAAGCTCGGAGCGTATTCGTCTCGTTTTTCAACAGCTTCATCATTAGCGGATTTGTCAGCTGACTGTTATGAAACTTGGACATAAACCTTCTTGTTTGACAGTCGTTTCAATTTTCTAACTGACATTGATGTCTATATGGTTTATACAGTCTTCTCTTTTCGCCTAACAGTTTTGTAGACTAGATATCCTCAATAACAACAAATTCAAATTAAATTAAATCAATGTCGTTATCAATTTCCTTAAACAGTATGTATAGTGCTGACATTCTGCACGTCCTCAGTCCACCAATTCATACTGCATATACGTACTTTTGCAAATCTTCGTCCGATTCCTTGATAAGGGGCTGTCCATATATAAATAATGTCTCACTTTTTTCAACATTTTTAACCCCCTCCTCCCCCCCCCCTTCGTCCCAAAGTTTGTTTTACAAGCTACTTTTCATAAACATATTCGTATTAAAAATTGCTTGATGTCGCAATTCTTACTCTTTCCTTAAACATCGTTTGTGTTGTAGTAATCCACAAATACTTCTTTATTGTCCATCAGGATTGTCGATTTCATTTAGCACATTTAGCAAAGCGAAAATGCGCGGTCATTTCGAGTCAGTTTGAAATTTGTGAATGGATAGTGTTCCCTTTTTTGCCATGAAAATGCGTTTGAAATTCTGTAACTTTTGATTGGTTGAATAAAATATAACAAAGTAGCATATCAAATTGAAGGAAATTTATAGCTTTACAACTTTGTGATTGACAATTTTCATGAATACCGATCCTCGGTGGCACTAGGAGCAAATGTTTGACAAAAAGAAAGAATTTTTTCCGAAAATCATCGATTTTCATAACATATACCCGGACAATTATTGGAAATTTGACAAATATGTGTAGAAACAGTTTCGTAGGAGGTTTATTTAACTTGAATTTTTATTTTAAACGCATTTTTTCCACCGTTTCTGACATAGTCTCGAAAAACTCAAAATTTTCTTCCCCCTCCCTCCCTCCCACCTTTAGCTCGACCCCTAGAGTCGGGGACTTTGAGTATGTATACTTACTAACCACTCCTAAAAATATTCTGAAGTCAAAAATTATCGCATATTCTATGCACGCTGCAATGTGTTTATTGACTGGACTAATATCTATATATATGAAAATCTCGTGTCACGATGCATGTTCGGGGTAAACTCTGAAAGTTCTCAACCGATTTGTATCAAATTTCATACCTATGTGTTATTTGGTCTTACTTAAGAGATAGGATAGTTTTTTAAATTTTTTATTGCAAATTAAATATTAATTAGATAATAATAGTGTGTATTAATTGCTTAGTTCTAAAAAGTCCTGATAGATGGCGTGTAAGTTAATTAATTGATATAACTCTAACATCGTTTGACTAACTACTGAAAACACTATACTAAAAAAACTTCGAAACGTTACTTATTATTTTCGTAGAACGTTTCGGAATTTTACAGGTTTTTATTCACTTCCTGAGCAAATCAACTATCTTTGTCAAAAAGTTTCCTGAATTGCTACAAATTGCAGGAATGCAGATTTCTCACCGTTGTGAAAAATATCCCCCCCCCCCCCCCCCCCAGTATCAAGATTAATTGAACTCTTTTAATAAGTGTATCGGTTTCAGCTAGAATACGTTCCGCCAAGATTGACTCCGCTCCCAATGAGAACGAATAAATATTTGGATCTCGAAGCTTTGCAAAAACTGCAGAAGAGTTGCGTTCGAGCTATTTGCTTGAGAGTCTATCTTCGCTTTGGCAATGATGCCATTCATGCTTTGAGAGCTTTCTCGGAAAAGCAGAAAGTTCCCAAGCAATTATATTAAACCTACATTAGGCTTCTCTGAAGGTGCCAGACACATAACTGGCTTTAACCAAGAAGACTACCGAATTCTTCAGAAAGATTCCAGATTCGTTTCAGGAAGATTGCTGAATTTAAGCAGAAAATATTTCTTTTTTTTTCCAAGACATTTTTAATATCATTAATTCTTGTAAAGATACGGTCGCAACAGAAAATTGCAGTGACAATTGCACCGTCAGGCATTGTTGCTACTTTTTTAGATGATAGACGAACAGCACATTCAGCTTTAAAGTTGCATATTACATATTCATAACAAACAAAGCGCAATGTGCAACATTAAAGAAAAAAACGCGGAATGGCTGTAGTGTTGCAAAAGAGTGCAATTAAAATTTGGGATAAGTGTACTATGGCTAATGAGTAAAAGCATTCATTCGAAGCACATCATATAGGAATATGCCAAGATTTGAAAGGCAACAATGAACTTTTAGGTGGCATTGTCTGAATACTGTCTGGGGACGTCCGGCAGACATTACCAGTTATTACGATGAAACCAACGGATGTTTGAAACAATCGATTTTGTAGCGAAATGTCGAGATACCGTAAACGCGGGCTACTTTGGCCCAGATTTTGGAACTTTTCTCCTTCTTTTCTCAATAATTTTACAACTATTCATATTTCCAAGCTTTGGAAACTTATTTTACACACCTAGAAATCTCTTAATTTAATTTTTGAATAGTGATCAGTTGATTTCCAAGTATTGTTACTCCTTATTATTGTTTTTCATTTGGGCCAATTTTACCCTTGCGTTTGGGTTACTTTGGCCCAAAGTGGCTTTCCCTGTTTAAAATCATTGTAGAACTAACTAGAGCTAAAAAAAAAGAAGTGTGCTCATAGAGAAAAATATTTATTTGAAAGAAAAATACCTTTTACACGAAGTTGGGGTGACACGTTGTTGTTTTGAGGAAATTTTTTTTTTAATGTGTGTGCATACCTAGCTATTATCTCAGAAATTACCGACGGAGAATAGTCATATTTTCATTACTTTTAAAGGTTGAATGATTTTATTAAGATAACACCATTCTTAAAACAAAGGATCCTAAATTTTCGGTCACTTCCAAAACTTTTTGGTGCATTGCATTCTCTCAACATTCGCTCCTTCTTCTCTCGCATGAACAGCTAGCTATATTTACCCATTAATTTTGTACACATTTTTAAGAGAAATCCTACAAGATACTCCGAAACAACTATGGTTTTGCGCAAACTTACTTTTTGAGGCAACGTTTTGGGCGCGCTGGATCATAACCATGATATTTTGTGATAAGTTTTTAAAAACGAGGAGCAAGATACACAAATGTGTTCTCTGGAACAGACCGAGATGAAATACTTAGAGAATATAACAGTGTATTATGAGTAAAGAAATAAAATTTTCAATCTTCAACAATAAATAGCAGCGTGAGATGTGGCTGATAGGTTCATATGTGGAAACCAATTCACACCAAATTGTAGAAATAAACAAACACAGCACAAAAACTGCGTTTTATAACAGAGTTTGGGAGCCCTCTAAACAGCAGGGGCCCTGGCTGTACTGTCTCCTCTTGCCCTCTGCGAAAATTTTGACCTGAATTCTTAGCATTAATGTGGTGGATACAATTTTCTGCGAGAAGAATATAAAGTATTTAATTAGAAACTAAGTTGGAAAAGACTATCCTCGCAATGAGCGATGTGCCACTTAGCGTCAAGCGAAAGCTATCCCGACAGTTTAAAGCAGTATTTACAGTTTAAAAGTACAGATAACAAGGTGCAGAATAAAAATGAATTCACGTCATATTTTTTCGGCCCGAACCTTTTCAATCTTGTATCTCTCCGTCGAAATGGCGAATCTTATCTCGAAAAGTAGGTTAACATAGCCGTTACCCTTTTACCCAAGTCGTATATGTGCGCGCCGACCTTGGGCAATTCTGAAATGGGGGTGAGTGCGTGGTTTCTCGTTTCTTCATTTCATAAATACATTTCCAGTATAGTTGAGTAAATAACGCCGGCGGTTTGCTATTTTTAAGTCCCTCCGAGAGCCTCACTCGTTGCATGTTCTTCTGCACCGGGAGTCTAATGACAGCGTCCATTACACACTGGGGATTACCATGTTGAACTTTTTTTCGAATCAACGACTCATAAGTTTTGTTTGAAGTCTCCCTCGTATAAAAGCGAGAACAAACGGGATTTGTTGAAAACGTAGAAGATCTTGTTGTTGTGGTATAGAAAAATGCAGTGGTTCTTTCCAAGCCATTGTATTTTAGCACTTCGGGATGATGGGGGCTTAGGTCGATTACATCCGTCCGCTCGTATTCACATATTAAGGCTGTTTAACTACGACATTTATGCTGCCGTGAGAAGTTAAACGGGAGTGTCTACAAAAGTTAAGTTTTGGTGGATGTTTGAAGAAACACGTACCCCATCCCCACTATAGTGAAATGTTGGAGTCTGATGTCCTTTTTGTGCTTTGTTTTCACCGCAAACCAAATGCGCAAGTTTGTACAATAAAGCTATAGCAAAATAGGGGGTATACCGGGGCACGTTTACGCGATTTTTTTTCAATGAATTTTCTAATTTTCTAATTTTCAAGTTTTAACTTAGGAAATTTTAGACATGTTGATTTTACGAAGTTACATGGCAGTACCAATGGAGTCAATATTGGTATATTCAATTGTTGCTCAGCTTATGTTTTTAGCCGTTAAAAAAAAAAAAAAAAAAAAAAAGAGTTCAAGTCGGTTGCGTATATTTGCCCCGGACACGGGGCACGTTTACGCATATTCATTTTGACACCTAACGTGGCTCTGTTAGTGTTATGAACATAATGTCTTACCATCGTTAAAATAAAACAAATTTATTTCATATTGATTAGTGTATAAAATAAAAGCTGAATGGGCATGAAGACCAGCACTACATGATTGCAACATATAAGATACGAATTTGTAACTAAAATAAAAAAAATAAATGGTGGTTTTCAAAACAAAATAGCCTGAAAATACTAAAAAGGTTTCAGACAGTTCGGAACGAAAAAAACGTCAGGACACGTTTAGAAGTAAGACACCGCAAAAACGTGCGTAAAGGTGCTCCGACGTCCGATCTTGGAAGAATGGGCGCCGGGACCATTGGGCGCCGAGCATTTTGGGCGCCAAGCTCATTGCCTCCAATGTCCACGGCACCCAGTATGCCCGGCGCCCAATCTTCCCATTTCGTCCGACGACAACGCGTAAACTTGCTCCGTCGCCAAGTTTGGATTCATTTTTAACGTGAAAAGAATTTTCATAACATTTCAATTCAAACAAATACAATTCTCAAAAAAGGATAAAATTCTGCTAATTTTTATATATTTGTTCTTTCTTAACTAAGTATTATTTATCTATAATAAGTATCAAAACGTTCAGCAGAAAACTTACTCAACTTGTTTAAAAACAGATTATTATTTCTGTAAGCTAGACCGAAGCTCAACTGATGCTCAAAAACTTGTGAGAATATGTGTTAGAGGGCAACATCAATCTATTATGACTGCTGGCTCTCCAGTTATAATTTTCTTTTGAAAAAAGGGCTCTGCGTAAACGTGCCCCATGCGTAAACGTGCCCCGGTCTACCCTTATGGATAAATTTGTACAGTCGACGCTCGTTATAACGACCACACATTATAAAGACCATTCCATTATAACGACCAGTGGTAAAAGTCCCAACTTTACCCCTATAAACTCTATGTTAATTTGCTTTCGGTATAAAGACCGTTTGTATTGCTTTAATCCAATATAGCGACCGAATTCAGCGAAAACTATTTCCGGTATTTTTCTTAGTAGAACATTTTTGCAACCTGAAATGACCTTGATTATTGTTTAGAGACAAGCTGCATGGAGTCTTCAGTGTTCAGTCTGACTTGACAGGTGGGAGGGGAATTCCCACTCACGCCACAGCACGGAAAGAATAGAGGGAAAGGAAACATGAAATTTCCGGATACCTTAGAAAAAGGGGTTGACAAATGTATTGGTATGGTAGTTTGGTGTTTGAACTGCATGGATTTTAAGGGTCGATTCTCTGAAATAAGAGGAACCTTGGAGCCTTGATGTCAGTGCAGATGTCTTGTCAGCTCAGATGTTCTGCTTCCAGAAATGTGATAAGAGGTTCGTGGACAAATAACCTGCTCTTCAATCTGAACCTGGACAGGTTCTAGGTCATGTGTCTTGTATTAGTCATCCTCTGGTGGGGGAAGAAGTGAAAAGACTTTGGTAGATTCTTTAGCTACCAACTGACCAAGCACTACGTATTTCTTCGCAATTGAATGAGATGGCAGCTTCAAATGTACGCAAAGCGATAAGTCTAGAGACTAAAATTGAAATCTTAAGAGAAGTAGATAAAAAAGCGCTGAAAAAATGTGAAATTGCAAGGGCTTTCAAAATTCCCAAAAGCACCCTATTTGGCATCATTAAGAGCCGGGATTCAATTTTGAAAAAAGAAGAAATAGGAGTCAAATCATCCAGAAATAGGTCCCGCGAAGGGAAATTTCAGAAGCTTGAAGAAGGATTATATGAATGGCTAAAAATAATGCGATTAAAAAATGTTCCAATAGATGGAAATTTGTTAAAGTCAAAAGCTCTAAGTTTTGCTCAAAAAATGGACATTGACGAAACTGCATTCAAAGCTTCGGATGGATGGTTACAGAAATTTAAAATCAGGCATGGTCTTTCATTACGGAAGCTTTGTGGCGAAAGTGGTTCAGTGAATAAAGAAGCAGTGAGCAGGTGGAAAGAAGAAAAGCTGAAAGAAATCATCGAAAATTATGCCCCGGAAGATATTTTTAACGCAGATGAGACTGGCCTGTTCTTTATGATGAAACCTGATAAATCTTTTGTTTTGAAAAACGAAACGGCAAGTGGAGGGAAAGAAGCAAAACAGAGACTAACACTTCTTTTATGCTCAAATATGTCTGGTACCGAGAAACTCCCACTCTTAGCGATAGGAAAATCAAAAAAGCCGAGGTGTTTTAAAGGAATCAAAACCTTGCCTGTCACTTATAAAAACAACAACAAATCGTGGATGACATCTGTTATTTTTGAGGAATGGCTACGTTGCTTGGATAAGCAAATGACAATTCAGGGTAGGAAAATTATTCTCGTGATTGATAACTGTTCGGCTCATCCCAAACTGAAGGGGTTAAAATCAATTACTGTGGAATATTTTCCGCCTAATGCCACGTCTGTTCTTCAGCCTCTAGACCAAGGTGTCATCATGTCCTTTAAACGCAATTACAGAAAGTTACTGCTGCGAAGGATTGTTTCTGCACTCGACGAAGGTGAGGAGTACAAAGTGGATGTCCTCGCAGCTTTGCATATGTCTAAAGCAGCATGGAATGGCGTCTCAGACAAAACCATCACGAATTGCTTTCATCATGCTGGTTTTAAAAAACCCGAGGAAATAAAATCTACTGCTGAAATGGTTGTTCAAGCAATCGAAAATGAAAATTTCGATGAAGAAGAGGAAATGTTGCAAGAAATTTCTAACAAAATGCAATTGGATGAGACGTTAAACTTTAAGGATTACGCTAAAATAGATGATGACTTAGAATGTGTCGAACATTTGACAGAAGATGAATTAATTTCTCGATATTGTAGACAGGAAGAAATTGCTGTATCATCATCAGATGAAGAAGAAAATGAAATTGTAACCAACGCTCCTACTATAAAAAATGTTTCTAGTGCTATAGAGACTTTAAAATGTTTTTTTGAAAGGCAAGAAAATACAGAACATTATTTAACATCTCTTACTGAAATGGAAAACTATGTTCTGCAAAAATCCCATGTGTTAAAAAAGCAAACAACTATTTCTGATTTTTTCATGAGAAAATAACTTATCTGTAAGTATGAAATAATTTTTTTTTAAATTTTTCTACTTTAAAGTCTTTTTAATATTTTGTTGTAATATTTTACACTCATAATTTTTTCAATGATAAAAATAATGTGAAGATAAAACAATTATCTTTTTTAAAGATAAAAATGAAAATAATTTAAACATTTAATTAAAATCTTTGAAAGTTGCCAATTTTAATGGAGCTACGGAACATTAATGATGCATGTGTATTTTTAAAAAATTCTATCCCTTATAGCGACCACTCGTTACAAAGACCTTTTTCTGTGGAACGGAGAAGGTCGTTATATCGAGCGGCGACTGTATTAAATATCATCATCATTATTAATCGGCTAATTATAAACAACCGATTAATTAGTTATTGGCTAATTTACTTATCAACGCATCATTAAATTCAACCATCGATCAAACGTTATCACGGGTTTTTTTTTTATGCACATCGTTTCACAATAGTATAAAACACGAATTTAAAAACAAATTAAAATCACTTCTTTCAATGATAAAATAACCTTTCTCCTCTGACCATCTTGATACAGGAACAATTTTTACTTTAGATCTCCGACAAGAAAAATTTTCCACAGCGGGGCTTTCTTACCTATACGGAAGCAGCTACACAGCTACGTGATCAAGTTGACTTAATAGATGTTGCTGAAAATAATTTATCTTATTATTATGTAACAAAGAAATGAAAAGGGATCCAATCTTTATACAGAACTCATTTTGTTTCTAAAAAGGAAGCGCAAAAATAGTGATAATTTAATTTCAAGTAGAATTATTCAAAAAAAAAAAAAAAAAAAATTGACTGATTTTGAGTGACATAATTTGAATTAGAAAATTAGTATTGTGTTCAAGGTACAGAAGTTTCCCAGATCGCTTTTCTTGAAATAAATCATTTTTTAAAATTTAACCAATTTATATAATACTTAATGTACAATAGTAAATACTTCGCTGTGATACATGGCACTATATATCTCAATCAGTGATTACGAGCGTGAACTATTTGGGAAAAACATGACTGACTTGTGCGTGATTTGCGATAAACTATGTACTGAAGGTGAGGGGTTTTAAGTCAAAGAATATGGAATTCAAAAATTTGTTGAAAGCAGCCATAAAACACTATCATGTCAAATTAAGCGACAAAATTAATGTTTTTTTTTTCTTTCACCTAGCCACGCACTATTAACCTTTCGCATGTTTTCAAATGTTTTAGCCATGCTCAGCGTACATGGTTTCTTTCTCTATTAAACATAAGAAAATAAGAGCTATTTTTAAATCTGGAATATTGCCCTTTGTACTTCAAGTTATCGTAATTACATATATTTTCTATAATCACATGTCTGGTACTTTTCTAATTACTCTTAACTGTGAGGAAATTTGTTCAATATCATAGGCGGATTTAGGACAGAGTTCCTGGGGGGGGGGGGCAGGATTTTTTTTTTTTGAGCAACATTTTTATTGCCCCCCCCCCCCGCCCCCCACTTCCATGTTTTTGTCTGTTTCCTGTGATGCATAAGTCCATGCCTTACTTTTTTGTGTGTCGTTTTCATTAGTGTGTGTTTTCATGCTGTCATTTTTGAATTGATCTTAAGAGAGGGAGCTAATATCAAGAGAGTGACGCAGGGCTCCCTTTTAAGTGGGAAATAGAATATCTCCAATTTTAGGGGGCCGGGGGTTTCTTCCCCGGAGGAAATTTTGTAAAATGGATATAAAATTCTGCATTTGAAGCCTTTTAAGGTTAATTGGATAGACATAGAAATTGATAACTAGATTATGCAGTTGTACATTATTGTTCAAACTTTGTAAAAGACAGTCATTTCAAGTTTGAAAGAAAAAATAAACTTTAAATTTCTCATTACAACAACCTTTTTTTAATTATAAGTAATGCAGAAAATGAAAAGTAATAGAGGTAATGTGTCATTTTTTTTTCCTGGCTAAACAGATTAACAATATGCAGTACAAGTAATTGGAGCCCACTTTGCTTCGGATTTTCAAAGACTTATCTAATTATTTTCAAGGACTCTAGAACAATTACAATTTATTTAACGCACTTCATTTGTACTTTTCAGTCTCTGATATTTTATAGTACTTGATTGTAAATTTTACAGTCCTGTTCTAACCTTGTAAGAAATAGCTATTTTAAATTTAAAAGAAAAAAGAAACCATAGATTTCTCATGACAACAACTTTTCTTCAGTTGCAAGTGGGGCAGAAAACGAAAAGAAATAGAAGTAGTGTGTATTTTTTTTCCGTGCTAAACAGATAGACAATATGCACAAGAAGTAAGATAAAAGCAATCAATACAAAAAAATTTTCAAAATACTTCATTCGGGATTGGATAAATAGCAAGATATGAAACATGTGAGTCACAAAAATTTATTTCAAATAATATTGTTACAAATTCTGTAAATAGTAATTATTGTAGGAACGTAACCTGTAAATAGTTTCCCGTAATGAATATACAACCCCTTTTTCATTCGGCTAAAGTATACGACCCCTATTTTCTTTCTTTTCATTGATAACGGTCTACTACTTTACAGAAGCGTGTGGAATATTTGAGAAATTTCTTTTCGGTGTATTTAAGCCGTTAGCGATGGATAAACAGTCAGTTTCGATTGATATTTCGAACTGATAGCATTTTGCTCTGTTTATAGCGAGGCATTTCGCTGTGTTGTTTTCGTATTTGGAAGTAAATACGTGTGTAAACGTTGAGTTTACGGTGTTGTGTGATAATTGCTTTATTGCTGATGAATAATTTAGCAGTTGTTGACGATCTTTCCTGTACATAGTGTAAATAAATTTCCTGTGTTTTTATCAAGAACTGTGTTTTCATTTCAAGAAAGTGGAAGTCGCACCGAATCCGTTACAATTTGGCGCCCAACGTGGGGCTACTTCAGGACTTTCTTGCAGTAAGTGTGACTTTGGACATTTTGTCATAAAGACTTTTTAAATTTGGACTTTATTTTTATGGTGATTACTCGCGCAATGGATGAACAATTAAAACAACTGCTTGATGCAATCGACTCTGTGAAAAATGATATGGCGGCTAATCAAAACCAATTGAAAAGTGACTTGACTGCAAGTTTTACTGCAAATCAAGAACAATTAAAAAATGAATTAACGACTAACTAAGAACTGTTAAATAGTGATTTAACTGCTAAAATTACTACAAGTCACGATGAAATGAAAAGTGACCTAACGTCGATGAAAACCATGATGGAGAATCAACTAACCGACATGGGAGATAAAGTCGATGCTCTGGAAGAAAAATTTGATACTGTGGAAGAGCGCATCGCCAATATGGAAAATAAGTTGGAAGAAGAAGACAAGAAATTGACTTCATTTAAGGAAGAAATAATTAAGGACGTGGAAAGTAGATTGGCGACCGCGGAAAGCAGCTCTGTACAGTTTGGCGCTCCCACATCTGTTGCTCGACCGTCCATTAAACTTGCCACATTTGATGGGAAAACTTCGTGGCAGGTTTACAAAACTCAATTCATGATAGTGGCGGAAGCGAACGGATGGGACTCTGCTACCAAGGCCTGTCATCTTGCAGCATCCCTGAGAGGTGACGCAGCGGACATTCTCCAGACCCTTCCGGACAGCCAGCGCCTGGATTTCGCCGCCCTCACATCTGCGTTGGAGCTTCGCTTCGGTGAGAAGTGCCAGAAAGATTTCAGCCGACTCCAGTTGAAGTCCCGTTTCCAGAAAACCGGGGAAACCCTGCAAGAGCTTGCGAGAGACATCGAGAGACTGTCTCATCTTGCTTTTTACGACTGCCCTGCGGATGTTCGAGACAACCTGGCACTCAACTACTACATTGACGGGGTTCGAGATCCGGAAATCCAGAAAGCTCTACGGATGGCGGATGTCAAAGACCTGAATTCTGCCGTTGTGTATGCGATGAGATACGAGGCCGCCCAAGAAGCAACCCGTGTGGATCGCCATCTAATCCGGACTCAGGAAGCTGATGAGTCTGATTCCAGGTCGTCCCACCTCGCTGAACTTGAGAGACAACTCGGTGACTTGACAAGACATTTGAGCAGCGTAACAGCCCAAAAGAAACAAGAGCAGAAGTGCTGGAAATGCGGTAGTGAAGGACACCTGCGAAGGAGTTGTCCGGCTCGCCAAGCTACGCGAGGGAAGGAAATCACCACCACTAAAGCTCTGCAGATTTCCTCTTCTAGTAGTGGCAGTGATGGACTTTTCATTTACGCACATGTAAATGGGAACCCCTGCAGACTGATTGTTGACACTGGAGCCAATGTTACGATCATGAGAACAGATGTGGCTCGTCAATTTGGACTCAACATTCTATGGACGCCGCCCTGCGTTACCCTCCAAACTGTGACAGGTGACAAGATCGAGATTGAAGGTAAAGTAAACTTAGAAATTGTGTTTGGAAATGCCACTTACCATCATACGGCATTCGTTGCTGCTATCACGGACCCCTTCATTCTCGGATTGGACTTTTTAAAGAAGTATGACTTCAACCTCGACTTCAAGATTAATGAGCTGCACTCGATGAGAGAAGACATAGCCGTTTTCCCCGCAGAAAGTGATGTAAAATCCGCTCATCAAATAATAGCCCAAACAGATTTATCGATTCCCTCAAGGTCCGAATCATTAATACCTGGCTCCCTTGAAGAAAGCAATAGTTTTCGATTTGGACTCATTGAATCCCCCAACTTAAGCAATAACCCAAAAGGAGTGCTGGTAGCATCTACGCTTGTGGACCTTTCTAAAGATGTAATTCCTGTGCGAGTCGTCAACGTGAGTGAAAGGCCAAGGAATATCCGGAAAGGTGAAGTGTTGGCAACTTGTACTCCAGTAAACTGCATCATTAGAAGAATCAATTCCCCCGAGACTGTGTCTTCTGAGTCCTTGAAATCGAAGTTAATTGGGAGTGCGCCATTGTCGAAAGATCAAAGAACTGCTGCGGAACAATTGGTGGACGATTTCAAGCATCTGTTTTCATCTACATCGGAGGATGTTGGCCGTACGAATTTAACGCAGCATAGGATTTACACTGGAGAACACCTCCCTATTAAACAGCATCCAAGACGACTACCGTTCGCCAAGAAGGAAGAGGTTGAGACCCTCCTGAAAGAGATGAAGGAGAATGATGTAATCGAACCTTCATCCAGTCCCTGGGCTTCTCCCATCGTCTTAGTCCGAAAGAAAGATGGCTCCACCAGATTTTGTGTCGATTACCGACGGCTGAATGAAATCACCAAGAAAGACAGTTACCCTCTTCCACGGATAGACGACACCTTGGACACTCTTTCCGGACACAAGTGGTTTTCGACCCTGGACTTGAAGAGCGGCTACTGGCAGGTTGAGATACACCCTGATGACCGAGAAAAGACAGCATTTACAACTGGACAAGGCTTGTGGCAGTTTAAAGTGATGCCCTTCGGCCTCTGCAATGCACCAGCTACGTTCGAGCGTCTTATGGAGACAGTGTTAAGAGGACTTTCTTACGAATCCTGTCTGGTCTACTTAGACGATATCATCATCGTGGGACGCAGTTTCGAAGAACATCTGGCAAATCTTAAGAAGGTGCTGCAAAAGCTTAAGGAAGCCAATCTGAAGTTAAGCCCGTTCAAATGTAATTTGTTCCGCCGGGAAGTGAACTACCTTGGTCACATCATCTCTTCTGAAGGTGTACAAACCGATCCAGAAAAGGTATCTGCAGTCAAGAGTTGGAGTCGTCCCGAAGACATCCATCAGCTGCGAAGTTTCCTGGGGCTCTGCACGTACTACAGGAAGTTTGTAAAGGGTTTTTCCAACATTGCACAACCTTTGCATAAGCTGACGGAGAGCAAGCAAAAGTTTGAATGGTCCAAAGAATGCGAAGATGCATTTCTACGACTGAAGGAGGCTTTAACATCAACGCCTATCCTCGCCTATCCTCAGCCTGAAAAATCCTTCATCCTGGACACTGATGCGAGCAACGAGGGCATCGGAGCTGTTTTATCCCAAGAAATTGACGGAAATGAACATGCCATCGCTTACTGGAGCAAATGCTTATCAAAGTCGGAGCGAAATTACTGCGTCACCAGAAAGGAGTTACTGGCCATAGTGAAAGCTGTAGAACACTTCCATCATTACCTCTACGGCCGAAAATTTCTGCTTCGGACAGATCATGCCTCATTAACTTGGCTTTTGAACTTCAAAAATCCGGAAGGCCAGATAGCCAGATGGATACAGCGGCTCCAGGAATATGACATGGAAATCAAGCATCGAAAAGGGTTATCTCACGGTAATGCTGACGCTTTATCAAGGAGACCCTGTCCTGAGAACTGCCACTATTGTTCCCGAATCGAGAAACAGTATGGAACGACTAGCTCTACCGCCTATCAGGTGACAGTGACTCCAATATCATCAGAACCTGATCCATGGAGTGACGACCAAGTTCGAAAAGATCAACTTGAAGACCCCGACATAAAACCAATTTTGGAGTTCATGGAAAGTGACAGTCGACGCCCTAGCTGGCAGGACGTTTCTATCTTCAGTCCTGCAACAAAAAGATACTGGGCTTTATGGAACTCACTCCATTTACGGAACGGCGTGCTACACCGGAAATGGGAATCTGACGACGGCAAAACATCTAGGTGGCAGTTACTACTTCCCCGATCAAGGATTTCAGATGTTCTGAAAGAAATACATAGTAGTGCGACTGGAGGACATTTTGGTGTCTTGAAAACCCTCAATAAAGTTCGGGAGCGCTTCTTCTGGAGCAAGGCGAAGGATGACGTGGAGAAGTGGTGCCATTCTTGTGACGCCTGTGCTGCTCGTAAAGGACCGAAGAAGAGAAGCAGAGGGAAGCTACATCTGTACAACGTTGGAGCTCCTTTCGAACGAATTGGGATCGACATCCTGGGTCCTCTTCCAAGAACTGCCTATGGGAACAAATACATTCTTGTTTCCATCGACTACTTCACCAAATGGCCGGAAGCATATCCCATTCCAGATCAAGAGGCTACTACCGTAGCAGAGACTCTAGTCCAACATTGGATCTCGAGATACGGAACACCTTTGCAGATTCATTCCGATCAAGGGAGGAATTTCATCTCTGCCTATGTCAAATTTTCGGAATTGAGAAAACTAGGACAACACCACTACACCCACAATCGGACGGCATGGTGGAGAGATTTAACCGCACAATCCTGAATAATCTCTCACTTATGGTATCCAGAAATCAACAGGATTGGGACAAGAAGCTACCTTTGTTCCTGCTGGCCTACCGCAGTGCTGTCCACGAGACTACCGGATTTGCCCCATCTCAGATGCTCTTCGGACGAGAGCTTCGGCTACCTTGTGATCTCGTCTTCGGTCGTCCTCCGGATGCTCCTTCATCGCCTGAGGAGTACATCCAGGATCTCCAGGCCCGGTTGGAAGACGTTCATAACTTCGCACGAGAGCGAATCAACATCGCGGCGGAGAAGATGAAGACCAGATACGACACAAGGTCTACTGGACATGAATTCAACGAAGGCGACAAGGTTTGGTTATGGAATCCCATCCGACGGAAAGGTCTTGCACCCAAATTGCAGTCGCATTGGGATGGACCCTACAAAGTCGTTAACCGACTAAATGACGTCGTAGTGAGGATCCAAAAATCACCTAATGCAAAACCTAGGGTTGTACATTATGATCGGTTAGCCCCATACTATGGCCATAGTTCATGAGTATTACGTAAACAACCATGGTTGATAACATAAAAGTTGTAGATAATTTTTGCTTTTAATGTTTAGTAATATTTCTTGTTATTATTGTGTTTTCTGTATCTGTTAGTTATTAATTAATGTGTATATTTGTAAACTTGTGATAGAAGTTTGGCACCCTTTCTGGGGATTGTACTGCCCGGGACGTGCAGTCCTTAGGAAGGGGGCAATGTTACAAATTCTGTAAATAGTAATTATTGTAGGAACGTAACCTGTAAATAGTTTCCCGTAATGAATATACAACCCCTTTTTCATTCGGCTAAAGTATACGACCCCTATTTTCTTTCTTTTCATTGATAACGGTCTACTACTTTACAGAAGCGTGTGGAATATTTGAGAAATTTCTTTTCGGTGTATTTAAGCCGTTAGCGATGAATAAACAGTTAGTTTCGATTGATATTTCGAACTGATAGCATTTTGCTCTGTTTATAGCGAGGCATTTCGCTGTGTTGTTTTCGTATTTGGAAGTAAATACGTGTGTAAACGTTGAGTTTACGGTGTTGTGTGATAATTGCTTTATTGCTGATGAATAATTTAGCAGTTGTTGACGATCTTTCCTGTACATAGTGTAAATAAATTTCCTGTGTTTTTATCAAGAACTGTGTTTTCATTTCAAGAAAGTGGAAGTCGCACCGAATCCGTTACAATATGTTACAAACGTGAGAACCATGATTTTTACATTTTTAATACAGTATGTGGCAAGGAGCTGAATTTGACATATTTTGGCATTCCTCCCCCTCTGTCATTTGTTAGAAATTTTAAAATTTAAGGTTTGTAGCCACACGTTTCCAAATATTCAAGGTTTTTAAGCACTTAAAAATGAAATTAGTTTTTTTAAGCAATTTCCATTTTTTAAGGTACGAATCATGAATTTTTTTTGGGAGTTATGGACCCACTTCAAAGCAGGGGGCCCTAAGAAATAGCTTGTGTATCTTATAGGCAAATTCGGCCCTGTTTGTAATTCACACTTACCTGCAGATTTTTGTTTGATTTTTTGTAATTTTTAACGAAAATTCGTCAGTTTTTACGGTTAAAGGATTTTTAGGGTTTTATAAATCTTTGTTAGGTTTTTATACACTTCTATAAAATATCAGTAAATTTTTCCAAAGCTTTTGATGACTCAATTATTTAGATGTCAATAATGACAAGGACTGACTCACTTAGACTTAGATGATTATGACTTACCTTACTTTTTAAACAGTACTTATAAAGTATGTCAAATTGTACTCTCCCTCTAAGTAAAAAGATTCATTTAATCAGAACACTCAGATAACTGAAATTTATTCAGTTTGCGACAGTATTTATTTTCTGTCTCTCTCTCTCTCTCTCTGTAGTCCAAAATAGTGAATTTAGACACATTTTCAGCACCCCAGTGACAGCTGTACTATTTGTATTTAATGTTCGTTTTTCCTTTTCTTTTCACCCATCAGAAAAGGACATTCGCTTTTCTCTTAATTTTCATTGAACTATTCAAAAAAGAAAACGTCATGATTTTTTTGTTTTAAGATTTTGGAAGATGTGCTACTATATAAAGTCCTTCCAAAACTGGGGGGCATTGCCCCTATGCTCCCCCCTCCCTCTTTAAATCCACCTGTGCCCTTCTGAACTATTCAAAAAAGAAAAAATAATTTATTTTTAAACATTTTTGGAAGATGTGTTGTTACTACATAAAGTCCTCCCAAAACTGGGGGGGCATTGCCCCCCTCTGCCCCCCCATAAATCCGCCCATGTTCAATATTTCCTTTCGCACTCACAGGTTAAATACAAAAATTGAGTAGCAAAAAAATCTTGAACAACCAGTAGAGCGTAATTTTACTATACATACTATTAACAAGAAGTTCTGTCTAGAACTAGACGAGCCTACTTTCCCGTATACCCATACTACTTTCTAGTACCTGATCAATATTCTCAAAAATAGCTAAAGTCGCAAATTTTTTCAAACATATTTTTAAAATACTTTAAGCTGATTTCTAGGAATAAAATATATTCCTCACTCATCTAAAAAAATTAGATGCGTAAAAAAAAGAAAAGAAAAAAAAACCAAACAAATAAAATAGCAGCAACTTTTAAACAAAGCAACTTCTTTCCATTAAAAAAAACTTTAATAGCTTTCAAAACGAAAAAATAATAATTAAAATTAATAAGCTCATTAAAATAGATACATATTAAAAAAATCGTCTTTTTCCCCTGTTGCCAAAAACATTTTTTTAAATGAATTAATGCACTTACCAAAACAAAAAAAAAAACAAAAAAACAATAAAATGTCAACTTAAAGAAATAATTTTTCATTGTCAAAAAAAAAAAAAAAAAATCGTCTGCGCATATCTTTATGTAGAAACATAAATAACTTCGAGTTTATTCGCCAAAAACTGAGTACATAAATTGAAACTTTAGCGTAAAAATAAAAACAAATCATATCAACAATAATTATTTCACAGTTAAAACCATAGCTGTGGAGTCGGAGTCGGAGTCAATCTCATTTTGAGATAAAGGAGTTGGAGTCGAATATTTAAGAATCGGAGTCAGTCATTTGTCCTCCGTGTATAAATTTTTGCCAAAGCTACGAAGTCAGAGTCGAAGTCGGGAAGTCGGAGTCCGATTAATTGTCGGGCACAGGAGTCGGAGTCGGAGTCAAGTGTCTCTAAATTCTCGGAGTCAAACTCTGGAGTTTGACGTCAAGAGTTATTTCCAACAAAATTTGTTTGAAGAAAATCCGCCTTTAAGTACAGAATCTACATTGACTTTCAGTTTCCCTGTAGGCGCTATTGTTAAAGGATTTGAACTTCAAAATTGAACGGAAAATTGTTCAAATCAAGAAATTATTTTACATACAAGGTTTTCATCAAAAGCTTTTTCCTACAAAGTTTGTTTGAAGCAAATTCGCCTCATAGTTCGGAATTGCCTTGATTTTCCCCGTAGACGCTAATGTTAAGTTTTTTTGAACTGTTCAAAATTGAACAAAAAATAGTTCAAATCAAAAAGTAAAATATGGGAATGAAGTGTCCTCGCTGAGATCTTTCGAGCAAAAAAAAGTTTTTTCGAATCGGACTATTCATTCAAAAGTTATTAGGGGGGGGGGGGACAGACAGACCGACGGACCGACAGACAGACCGACAGACATTTTCCCCCATCTCAATACCCTACTTTCCAATTTTTAATTTTTCGATATTTATTTATTATTTTAATTATTTTTGACATTTTTTTGTTTTTCGCGATATTTTTAAGATGCATTGAGCCTTCTTTCATGCTTTTTTTTTTCTTTTTCTGACTTTTACTGGGAAAGTAAGCTAAAAACGATTTTTGCATTTCTGAACTTATTTTTCTTATTGTAATTTTTCAAATTATTTAGTTTGTGCTTTATGTGTTTGAATTTTTAAAGCTTTTCAGCTATGCTTGGAAAATTACTTCAAGTAACAACGTATACTGATTTTTTGCTTTCTGTTTCAATATTTGATACTTTTCTCTCTGAAAAGAAAAATAATAACTTTTTTAAACTCTAAAGATGATTGTCACTTGTACTTCGAATTTGTGTCCTAAGAATACAATACTTTTTCCTATTTTAATACTAATCTGTTGAATTTATGACATTTTATGCTCAGATTTCCTAAACCTCATCTCATATAATACCATGTCTCATAGCAAAACATTTATTATTATACATTAAGTATTATGTAAATTGCTTTACTTTAAGAAAAGCGAAAAGCGAAATATTTTTACCTTAAACATAATAAAGTTGATTCTTTGTTTAACGACGCTCTATTTAATGACTTTCTCTATTTCAAGACGACTTTTCAAGGATGTTCCATAGATTTAGAAGCTTTATATTTAAGAACGCATACTGGTTAAGAGCGAAATTTCGAGGTCCCTTGTAAGTCGTTAAATAGAGAATCAACTGTAATTTTCTGATTCAAATTATGTCACTCAAAATCAGTCATTTTCTCTGGATAATTCTACTTGAAATTTACCTATCACTATTTTTTCGCTTCCTTTTTAGAAATAATATGAGTTCCGTCGAAAGATTGGACCCTTTTTCATTTCTTTCGAGTAGACAACGCTACCCGTTTTGAGATGGAAATTTGTATGGTTTCCATTCAAAGAACACCACTGAGGTGGAAGTCCGACTCAGCTCACAATGGGTGGAAGAACCAGCTATATGTATTTCGATAATTTTTGATCCAAACCAGAATCCGAACATTTCCTGGTTCAGCATCCCCAGAGGTAATGGAATGGAAACTTGGAGGACTTTGTGACCATGACGGATTTAATTGCAGCAATCACCATTAGCGTACACAGAGGTTTTCGAACGGCTGGTATCGAACTCGCTACCCTTCAGCCACGAGCCTGATGCTTAACTGATCGATCTAACTCGAACAGAAACAAATAAAAGGAACAAACAAGCAACTTTATGAAATTCCACTAACGTGTCACGACTACTTCGTCTATTCGTTTTCTATTGCAGGGCAAGGATTCAAATATGAAAGCTGTCTCACCGTTGCGCCACAAGAGGAAAAAAATGTAATTTGATAATTTAAAAATATATATTTTCAAAAAAATTTCATTTACGCAGATTTGCAAAATATTGTTGTTTTAACAAGGGCCCTCTGTTTCATAAATAAAAAAAATTGAAAAAATTAAAAAAAAAGGTTTTACAACATTGAATCTGTTTATCAAATGTCCGGTTTCAATACTTCATATAATTGGCCATCTCTCAAATTTGTCAGCCCTCCCCCTAGTCCTCAAGTTTTCGGTATTTTAAACTATAAATTGCTTCTTGATGACAATTGTATGAAAAAAACAGTTAGTAAATAAAGAATTTATTCGGTTTTCATTTTTAAATTCTACCCTCGCTCTGGAAAAGTTCCTGCTAGCGACCATGGCGAGGATCCAATTTTCCACCAACTTTTTTTAAAAATATTAATAAGCTATTGGGATTCTATCATAAATATTAGTATAAATAAATCACTAGAAAGTTAACTATGTAAATGGGCTCCCACATGGGGGGGAGCATGGCGTGCCACAGCAGTAGAGTCCGAGCCCGAAATTAATGTTAAAGCCTATATTTATATACCCGTTTCTCAGCTTGACAAAAATAGAGGTGATAATTAATTCAAGGCCAGCCAAGATAATCATTTCGACATTTCATACGTTCATAGGTACATATGCACGTGCGTATGGGCCAAAAACACGGCTCAGCATTCGTTCGGGTGTGAGTAAAATGGAAATTTAGACTGAAATTCAATGGACATTTTTTTTTCGCCGTTACAATACTTCCTCTGCTATGTAAAAAAAAGGAAGTAAAAACAATAACTCTCGCAATAATGAATGCAAGAATATTTAGTCTGTTCTATCTTTAGGAGGTTTTCGGTATTCTTTTCCATTCTTCTGTCAGAGCCTCTTTAAACTGATGATTAATGCGCAGTAGTTGCAGCAATCGAGAGGCAAGGCGTTGCTGACTTTACACCTGTTCTGTGAAATATGTCTCGTATCGACATTCTAGTCTCTACAGAAGTCATACTCAGCCTGAACTTCCGTTGTTGAAGTCATAGCCCAGTATAAATTGTCAGTTCCAGAAAAAGATGTCAAACTATAATCTGTACCCAGTAGAAGCAGGGGGGGGGCACAGGGGGGGGCATGTTGGCTCGGGCCCAAGCCTGAAGGGGGCCCAATATTTTTAAAACTAGGCGTGAAATATAGGGCTATATTCAAGTTTAGTCAACAGTTCACCACTGCAAGTAACAAAGCCAACAGAATGCTTGAGTTTATCAATAGATCTATTTCAAGAAAATCTAAGACTCCGACTCCGACTCCTTAACCCCAAAATCTGCCCGACTCCGACTCTTCGACTCCGACTCCACAGCCCTGGTTTGCAGTATGGTTTCAGGAAAGGTAAATCCTGTACTACTAATTTATTGCATTTCTACGACAAGGTTACCTTGGCTTTAGATAGCAAAAAGTGTGTGGATGTTGTTTACATTAATTTTCAAAAAGCTTTTGGTAAGGTACCGCATGTTGCTCTTCTCAGCAAACTAGCTAATATAGGAATAATAGGAAAAACCTTACTTTGGGTTAGGAATTGGCTGACTGGAAAGAAACAAAACGTAGTTGTAAGAGGAAATAATTCTAAATGGAGTGATGTTTTAAGCAGGGTTCCTCAGGTATCAGATTTAGGGCCTCTTCTGTTTATCATTTTTATGAATGACGTTGATGAAAATATTTCTGGAAACATTAATTGATTTGCTGATGATGTAAAAGTTATGAGGATTGTAGAGAATGAGGAACAAGTAAAACAGCTTCAAGAGGATTTGGATCGTATTACTTAATAGGGCGAATAGGTAGAGTATGGCTGCTAATGAAGGGAAATGTCAAGTGCTGCACTTAGGTCATGGAAATAAGCATAGAAGTTATTATTTACAGGTTTCGGTTATTAATCAGGCAGAAAAGGTTATTGATCTGGGTATCTTAATAAATCAGGATTTCAAGTTTAGTCAACAGTGCAGCATTGCGAGTAACAAAGCCAACAGAATGCTTGGGCTTATCAATAGATCTATTTCAAACAAATCGAAGAAGGTTTTTGTGTCGTTATATAGGAGTTTGGTAAGCCTCATTTGGAGTATGCTGTTCAGATTTGGTCTCCTTATCTCAGGAAAGATATTTTTTTGTTGGAATGGGTTCAAACCCAGTAAGCAAAATATCTTGCCTCAGTATTGCATAAAGGTTGACATGCAAGAAAAATCATCTTGCATTAATGCTGCCTCAATGTTATGTTACTCCATTTATGCTGTCAGCAGGCTGCTACAATATTGACTGACAAGGTGTATGCAGCATAATATCAGGAAAATATCAAGGTAGGCTGCTTTTGTAATATTGCATACGTATTGATATGACAGGATAATATCAAGATGTTGTCATGGCAGCATGAAATCAAGGTCTAGGCAAGATGATCTTGCTTTTGTAATTTTGCATACGTATTGATATGACAGGATAATATCAAGATGTTGTCATGACAGCAGGAAATCAAGGTCTAGGCTAGATGATCTTGCTTTTGTAATATTGCATACGTATTGATATGACAGGAAAATGTCAGGATACATTGACATGACAGTATGAAATCACCACGTTTGCAAGGTGTTTTATCTATTTATTTATTTGTATTATTTTCACTTTAAACTCGAGAATTAAATTTCATTCTTTAATTATTTCTGTTATTCTTCAAGATAGTTTTCTAGCCTAAGAAACAGCATACGGGGCACAGCGAGACTAAGCGAGACAGCATACAAGGCGCAGAGAGACTAAGCGAGACAGCATACAAGGCGCAGAGAGACAGCATATGTGACAAGGGTGGTGAAGATAAAGTCCCTAGGGACTCTAGACTCTACAACTTTGTCCTCCCTTCAGTTTCTTTTCCGCTCAGAAATCTGTCAAAATACCATACTTAACTGCAGCCTACCTTTCTTCCTGTTGTTGACATGTGTTTGTGTTTTTTGAGAATTCTGTTTGGGTTTCTTACAGGAAAAAGTAGTATATTACCCTAAAAAATGGGTAAATTGAGTGTTGTTACACTTCGCTATTTGTCGCGAGAAGATTTTCGTGCGTTAACTGCAGTAAGAATGATATTTAATCATTGTAAATTAAGTTAATTCACTTTATTAATTCCGACACCTAATGCAACACTTTAAAGTAGTTTTATCTATAATTATTTTATTGATTGTTTATTCTTCGTCTTAGTAATGATTCTCTCTTTTTTTTAAAGATTGAAATGGGAATGAAGAATCATGAATTGGTCCCAGGTCCTTTAGTTGCATCTATTGCAAACCTTAAACATGGAGGTTGTCATAAGCGATTGATGGAATTGACAAGAGGTAGATTAGCAGTTTATGAAAGAGGAAGACGCTGTAAGTGTCATCTTAGCTTGTATTTTTTTAACACTATTTCGATCTTTTATCAAAACACGTAATAAGATCAATGTGCCTAAATGAGACGCAATGCCCCATAAGTTTGTTATACTTAGGGACTATTCAACCACATTTTTTATTTTTTGGTGGGTAAGTAGAAAAAAACTGAAAATAACTATTCTTTTACTTTTAAACTAATTTGTTTTGAGCAAATTGAATTTCTGGCTACTATAAGAAAAAAAAAACATCATTATCACATTTAGGTTAGTTTTGTCACATTTAGGATAGTTAAAACCTAAATGAGACATTCAATATGCCTAAATGTGACAATGTTGTTTAGGCTTTACTATTACTTGCAATTACTTTTTTTTAAAGCTACATTATCATATTTTTAAGCCTGTACATAATGTAAACAATTCTAGCATACCAAGACAAATTATTTGCAACTAAAATGCCCTTTATTTAACAAATTTTCATTAATTAAACTTATGGTATTTAATTATCTCTGGAACACTGTAGTCCATTCATGAATTTAACAATTGAGTGGGTGGGATTGCTTCTTTTATTTTGTTAAGTTCATAGAAGACTTTATCACATCGTTCTGGCCACTTCCAACTATTCAGACCGCTCATAGTCATAGTGCTTGCTAACTTTTGCTTCCTCACCAACTACACTGGTGACAATTCCAGGGAAGAATTCCTCCTCATATTCTACTATTACATAGTAGCCAGTCCGAACATTATTGTCATGTTGCTAGAAAGCTGGCCTATATTAATGTCTTCTTCTGAGAGGACTTCAAGGCTAAGTTCTTCAATAGATGGATTCCCAAGGTTCTTTTCAATCACAGTTGGAGCAAATGTGGAGCCACTTTGAATAATTTGCTTCGTTTTTTTCTGATTGACATTTCTTATATTGCTTCAAAGCGGTGGGATCAAATTGGGAAATGGGAATTGTCATTCTGTTCAGAGGAAAGATGCCTGTGTTCTTAAATCCGGCTTTACATGTGTTTGGGGACAGTGTGCCCCATACTTTCCCCATTTCAGTTATAAAACGAGATTTGCCCATTGGTTTACCATGGCTGGAGCGTATATAGTGGGAGACATTAGTTTCCCAGGATGCTTTAAAAGATCTGAAAAAAGCAACATCTATTGTTTGCAAAATGTGAGTGGTATGGGGAGGTAGTTTTAAAATAATGATGTTTTCTTCCACTGCTTTAGTCACTACATCCATAGAGACTGATGTGTCCATCTAAAATTGAAATACAAGGACGAATTGTCAGTTCAACTATATAAACATTCTTAAACCACCTAAAAAAAGCATCTTTTGTCATCCACCCTGTTTCTGTAATATCCACAGATGTACGAGGATATTTTTCTAAATCTGCATCAAGCCATGCCTGCTGTACTGACTTATCTGCAAACAAAATGTGCGGAGGAAGAATGTTTCCTGATGCAAAAACACATGCCAACACTGTAGTTGATTCTTTACCAGATCCAAAAATCTGACGCTTGGCGTTTTCTTCTATTGGAGCAATTACTTTAGTTCTGTTTGAGTCGAAACAAACTGAAGTTTCGTCCAAATTGCATATAGCCTCTGGCTTGTTCCATACACCGGCAGCTGTGAAGTATTCTTCCAATAGGTCATAAAATTCATAAATCACAAAAGGGTCCCTATGTTGTTTGAACCTGGCTGCTTCCATGTTCTGCCCAACTTTAAGTTTTAGGTTATTTCTTGTCATAAACGCACGAATCCATTTCCACCCAGGACGTCCATCCTAAAATGGTGTTGATAGTTTATTTTGAAGCACAAACTGCTGCACTGCATCACACAAGTGCTCCTTACTTAGGGCAAATCCCCATTTGTTCATGACTTGCAAACATTTTGTAATTATGTCCTCTGTTTCCTACAGAGAAAAAGAAAAAAGTAACATTTTCTCATATGAGAGTCATTAAGTAAATAGTTGTTTTTGATCTATTTATAGAAATCTTTAAATCGAAAGTGATTAAAAAAATTTTCAGAAAAAAAATGTTTGCTTTCATCAGTTGCTCCATTTTATATTTTACTATCTTAGAAAGATTAAGTCAGTGAAATAGAATGAGGTATGACATAACCATTCAGCATAAATAAGCAAGTGCTTTTTAAGGAGAACTTTAATTTAAAAAATGGAGAATTCAAAAAATAAAGTTTTTTTTTTCTGCTTTTCAAATCTGAAATTTAGAAAATCTACCATTAGCCAGAACACAATCATCCCTGATACTCATTATGAGAACTAAAATTTTGGTTTACCTGTGACAGTGCTGCCATGAAGTAAGTCTGCCACATTTGACATCTTCTACAGCTTATTTTAGCTCCTCCACTGTGTAGGATTTTGATGAAGATGCTTTATGCATTGTTACCTGGAAGAATATGAGGGGGGGGGGAATCAGTATTAGTGAAATTCTATCAGCTAAAAATTCTTCCTTTTTTATATAAATTAAAATCCCCCTTTTTTTACCGAGTGGAACAAATAGATGAAGGCACTTCTGTATTTTCCCCATTTTCTTACATTAAAAGTCACACTACTTAGGAGTATAAAAGAAATCATTTTTGGCTTGAGCTAAGCCATCAACTTTGGCGTCCCCCCCTTCTTTCCTCAATGCCAAGGATAAAGTAAAGTGCTGTTCCTGAAATAGAGTGGGTTCTTGATCATGTTTCTAAGTTTTTACTTTGATTTTTGAATGGTAAAAAATGCCCACCTGCTCATCTCATTATCTTTTGAGTGCAGGAAAACAGTCAGGGGGCAGGAGACATTTTTCAGGGGTGCCCATCTAGGGGGGGGGGAGTCATGGCACAGACTGCCATCAAAATGTTTAGGGGGTGTTTTAAGGGGTATTTTTCTCATTTTTAAGGGGGGCCTCTTCACAAAATTTAGGGGGGTGCACCCTTGCTCTTGGGGGGCACCCCTATATTTTTGACACAAAAATATTTTGGGGCTGTTTTTTTGTTTAAGGGGAGGGGGCACCCCTGTAAATACTATGAAAAAATAGATGATTATTTTTTTGGGGAAGGGTTCATGCTGTGCCATTGAAATTGTTTAGAGGGTGTTTTAGAAGATATTTTTGTCTTTTGAGGGAGGGGCTCTTGTTTTTAGGGCAATAACTTTTGAGGGGGGAGCGCCATCGCTCTTAGGAGGGGTGGGAGCACCACTGATTCATTTATATTGGTTATAATTTAAGTATCCCAAGAAACTAGTTAAACCATAATGCAAAACCAAAATTGAAGGTTAATTCCAGTAAAGTAGTTCACCACTAACTACATTAAATTTACAAACAAACTTCTTAACTTAGTTTTAAAAAGTTAAATTTATTTATTCATTTTTCCAATTCTGCAAAAGCATTTTTTGAGCTTAAAATACGTTAGCCTAACAACAAATGTTTTTTTCAGTAATTTTTTTTTGTTTTTGTTAACTAGCATGCCATTATTACGTTAAATTTATTATATTTTTTTTTTCAAAAGTGCACACATTTGCCTAATTTTAAACATTATTTTTGCAGAAAGTGTTAAACAAGAAAAATTTGCTAAATTGATTTTCACGTGACAAATTCACCACGTGGTTCAAAAGATCCTCAATTACTCCTTTTTTTTTCTTTTTAACACACTGTATAGAATAAATAATTAAAATAAAGGCACAAAAACATTCACTTATCGTTTGTATGGTCAGATAAAAGCTTTTCCGCAACTCCACATTAAGATGATCCAATTTGTCACTATTTAGAGTGCCAAACAGTCCAACGGTGAAACGATGCCAAAATGCAACGAATATTTTCGAACGTCCCTAATTCGAACAGATAATTTTCCTCCCCTTTCTACTTCCTTGAGATGAGAGATGTGTTCAAGGTCGTGCTGTGTGTGTATTTTATTTGACCTTGAAAGATAAACAAGCAAGAAGATCGCTTTGTCGCGGACAGCGCGTCGCATTTAGGGAATGTTGGGGCAACTGGATTATGGGTGATGCAAAGTGCTATGGGGAATTCCCTTGAAGGAATGCTTCAAATGCGATGGAGATTTTCGGGTTTCGTTCCCTAAATACGTATGTTTCATTACATCGCTTTTGAGTGCAATTTTTATTCCAAGACTTTAGGTAAAAGTGCATTGTCGCATTTAGGGGTCATCACATTTAGGGACATTGACCTTAGTCTTTTGCAGAAATGTATTGTTCTTAGTGCATGAGGTAACTGAATTGTGTTTAAGAAAAGTTATTTTCGTCATCTAACATAAGCATGCAGTAACGTTATGTGTCATTCAACGCCAACTAAAGCCACATGATTTTTTGAACTTAAAGTAATTCTATGATGATGATTTTATTATTTTTTTCCTGTTATAAGCTATAAATCTTTTACATCTTGTATTGTGCCCCCCTCCCACACACACAAAAAACACTATTAGGGTGTTTAGTTGAAGTTTACAGGCAATTCAAAAAGGCATTGTCTTACACTGCTCATTAAAGGTTTTATTTATTACAGTAAAACCTCTCTGAGTGGCCACCTTCCCGTTCTGTTAAAACTTGGCCACTCAGAGGAGGTGGCCGCTTTTAAGGGTTTTGATCATTGAATTTGATCTGTACTACAAATGATACAATTCAACTCTTTAAAATTATTTTTTGAGAAAACGAAGAAAAGAAAATGCTTTTATTCATGATTTCTACTTTTAGGAAAAAGTGATTCAATTTGTGTTTGCTTACAATTTTCTAGCTTTATAGAAACAAGTTTTTCTTCAAGTTTGTTTTTAACTTGATAAAAACGAATCCCGAATTGAGTCATCAACTATGGCTTCTGTATTAGCAATGATGTCCTCAATGTTCTCCAAAGATTGCTGTGTCAAAATCATGATTTTTTGTTTGTTACAAATAATATCAGGAACATCATCATCTAAATGCAAAATAGCGTCTAAAAGGCACAAAAATGGGGGGACAGTTCTCAAAATGTGAACCCCCCCCCCCCCCTCTCCTGTCACAAAAACCTAAACATAGAAAACACGTGACCGTTCTCCAAAGGAAAATCTAAGGGTTAATAAAATTAAAAAGCAAAATAGAATAGTAGTCACCAGTCTATTTAGAACCCCGGATGGGTGACAACCCTGTCGCTGAGAAGGATTTGAGTGGCCGCTCTGACGGATTGAGTTAACATTGTGCACATTGGTCAAAAATTTTGTGCCGTGCAAAACTGGCCGCTAATTAAGGGTGGCCGCTCAAAGAGGTTTCACTGTACTATTTATAAATGAAGATATTAACATTTTTGTATGTATGTTTCATTTAATATTACAATTGTGCTCATTCCTTATTGCAGAAATATTTTTTAATGACTAATTTATGTATTATTATGGTATATTTTTTAAGGGTTTCAATTTATTATTGTTCTGTTTGTAAAGAATTTATATTTAGTGGAAATAAAATGTGTGAAAAGATAATCAGAAATATACACCAAATCATGGGAAGCTTAAAGTAACATGGTGCAATCAACTGAAAAACATAAAAATTCGAATAGAGAAAATACATATGCATTTTAAATGATTCAAAACGACGCTCCTTGATTGCAAAGGCTTGAATTTGTCAGAAATAAATTCAATAGGGTTTATATGTAGGTATAAAGGTTAAAGATGATACATTTTACAGAAAGTGTTTTTTTTTAAGTGATTTTCCCTTTAAGTTTATTACATTTAATATTTTCTTAAATGAGTATTAAGCATCTCATTTTTGAACTAACTTATAATCTTTTGAAATTGGATAGTGTTTTATCTTTTGAAAAATATTTTAATTTCTTTAAATTCTAGATGATGGTTATCGACTAACCAATCGTGGATATGATTATTTAGCTCTTAGAGCTTTAGCTTCAGCGGATGTTATTGCTTCAGTTGGAAATCAAGTAGGGACTGGTAAAGAATCAGGTGAGAAAGAAAAAAATCAATTATTACTCTGTCCTTTTTTTTTCCTTTGGATGATTTTTTAACCTATTAATCAAAAATTGTTAGTTGTATGCGGACAAAAGCCTAAGCCGCTTTTGTCTGATGTCTTAATACATAAGCTCACTTATTTTGCATTGAGAATAGGGTTCATCGTAACCCTGAAACACAGGTCTGCAGTAATTTGCAATTTGTGCTATTTTAGGTTCTTGCTTCTTATTTTAAATTTTTAAAAAGGCAAACAATTGTGTAATTTGAAAATCGTTTGTTATAAAATTTCATAAAACTGAATCTGAAAAGAACCTTGGCGACTTGTTCTTTCGGAACATTTCTATTTCAGAAATCATGTTTCACTGAATTTTCCTACAAAATCTGAGACGTAGTTTGTCAGACGCCTAAATTATTTTCCTGGCTCCTAAGTTTTATAACTTTTGTCAGTTTCTGTTTACCCAATTTTTTTCGCTTTGTCTAGAAAACAAAATATACTAATCAGTCATTAGGAAAGCAAAGCGCGTTCATTCATTTGCTACACCGTACAAATGCAATTCTGGATTTTCTACCTATATAGGGATCAAAACTAAATACCAAAGCTGTTTAGATGAGTTTCTGGGTATTCAGCTTCAGCAATCAAAAGTTAAACCTAATGTGCCAGTTAAAACAACCTCCCTCTTGCATGATTTCAATTTTGAATTTTTATCCCATTGATTGCTGTCTATTCAATTTGATTTTTGTACTCTAGAATTTGTACATAACGGTAAGCATTGAAAACTACCCACCCATTACATAAAATGCAACTCCAGCTCAGTCATTCCACCCGAAGACTGCAGTTTTGTGCTTTTTAGCACTCAACAACCTGGAATAGGAAGTAACTGAGCTGGAAGCGGAAAACCTCTGATGGAGCCAAGAGAGCCAAACAAACTGAGGTTTTCTGTCTCCAGCTAAGTTACTTCCTATTCCACACTGATGAGTGCTAAAAAGCACGAAACTGCAATCCTGGGATGGAATGACTGAGCTGGCGGTGTATTTTATGTATTTCAGCCTTAGCTCTGGCTTAGGGTGGTAACTTGCTGCAAAATACCCACCCATTGTTAAGCATTGATGTTTCCCTCTAGTGATGGTTAATTTTATTGCACTTCACTTAACTACAAACTGCAAGCATCCACACCATCTAATGGTAGGGGTCCACACTAAACAGTGGTCCATGAAACGGGGCTGTTTGTGGAAAGCCCAGCTCTGAACATTTTATTGATTGCTGCATTAAAAAAAAAAAAAAATCTAAAATGGCTGTAGCTTTTTTATTTTAATTGTAAGCATTATAAAATGTTTAGATTATTACAACTATTGGTTCCTTTTTTTTCTAATGTGGCTGCGGTAGACGCAGTGCCTTTTACAAACCTAGTGCGATCCCCCAGCAAAGCAACCACTCTTTCACATGGCACCACTATCGGTGGGATGCCATTTGCCATTGCCACGAGAATTTTGACGTTCAGTTTCCCCACTAGATGGAGGCACCTGGACTCTATTTGATGTGAAACAGCACTAGGAATTTAATTTTGCCAAGAGATACTCCATACCAAATGAGTACTCAAGGGATCTTTTACCTGCCGCATAATCATACAACATGACCTTTGTCGATTTTCTGCGTCTTGAAAATCCATTGGCGAGAGCCAGGACCGAACCTGAGCCTTTGGGCGAAAGAGACCAGTGTCTAACCACTACATCACTCGGTTGGCACAACTATTAGTTCTAACTTTCAGCATACTGCATTTTTGTGCATTGGCACTCTAGAAAGAGACCTTTTGAAATAAGAAGTGCATTTTGTTATTTTTTGATTTTGTGAAACGCTGCTTTTTTCAGAAATTTAATTTTTATGTTTTTTGTGTAGTAGTGTTCATGTTTCTCTTTCACTCTCTATTCAATCAAAAATAATCAGTTTAAATTTTTTCTGCCAATTCCTTTTTTTTTTAGATATATTTATTGTTGCTGATAAAGATGGAAAAGAAATGATTTTGAAAATTCACAGGTAAATAGCAGTTTTGTAGATCTTTACCCTCATTCTTTAAGGTATGAAATTAATAATTTTTTTTTTCTGCTATAGACTAGGAAGAACTTCATTCAGAAAAATAAAAGAAAAAAGAGATTACCACAAGCACAGAAATAGTGCTTCTTGGTTATATTTATCAAGACTAGCTGCAGTGAAAGAATTTGCATTTATGGATGTAAGAAGAAAAATTTCTAAATTTTTTTTGAGAAAAATGCTTAGCATTAATTATTATTATGTCTATGAAAACCCAAAAATTGGAAAATAACTTAAAACTTTTAATGATTATATTGATGACAGATGAAGGAAATATTGTCGCCTCAGAGCAACAGTAAGACATCTAATTCCTTGAGCATTAGTAAGATATCCTACTGTTGATCTGATGGAGCAATATCCTCATATGTATGATAGCGAATTCACTGGTCGAGTAATGCTGACATCAACAGCAATGAAACTCGCGCCACAGCATGATAATTTGATAATATTTTTTGGTAATGTTTGACATGCAGGGAAATGCTTTATTTTGACAGGGCTAACCTGGATCCAGTAAAGCAGTTAAGTTATGTCGCAACACAGCATGATAATTTGATAATATTTTTTGGTAATGTTTGACATGCAGGGAAATGATTTATTTTGACAGGGCTAACCTGGATCCAGTAACTTAACTGCTTTACTGGTGAGACTGTCATTTTAGGAGAATAAAGAAACAAAAGTGGTCAACAATGAATGCTATCTACTGGAGTTTAGGGTTAATCCACTGGAGTTAGGGTTAAAATTTCAACTATCAAAATATCACTAAACAGGCAATTGCTTCATTCAAAGGGAGGGGCAATTTTCACCCGTCATACCTTGATGGGCGATTTTCTAGTTAAGAAAAAATTTCCAAAACCTATCACTAAGAAAGAGGGAAAATTACAGCAGAGAGAGAGCCTCAACTTTACTTCTCCTGCATTTAATGTTTTCCCAAATTTAAAATCTTTTCTCGTTCTTGATTATCTTCAATGCCATCAGTGTTTTTCCTGCCTGGTACAGTGAAACCTCCGAATAGCGGACAGTCAAGGGACCAGAAGTTTTGTCCGTTATTGGGAGGTGTCCGCTGTTAGGAGGAACTACTCAATTTAACTTTTTAAAAATGGGCTGTTGTTCCCTTTGTAGAACACAATCGAAACAATTACGAAAGGTTTACTACATTTTACGTCAAGTGTAATTAATCTGTTTTTTTTTAATAAAGGTATACTGACAGCACACACTTGTCTTAAAAAGCATTAAATCAATTAAAATAATCAGTTAAAACAGTTTGACATCTCTTTTTTGCATTACCAACGGCGGCGATTCGGCGGAGCAACCCCCCTCCCCCACACACACTTTTTTATGGTTTATTTATTTATTTTATCTCGAGTATCACTTATTGCATGATTGACAGTTGGCAATATGACCTTGAATATGGGCAAATCTTTTTCATGTCTAAAATAAATTAAACAATCCAACGAAACCACGGCGCCATAAAGCCGACTACTACCGGCACCGGTCAATTGCGTCTTCTGAGAGCCCCAGCTAGAAAAAGCGCCCAGTTTCCTCTTTTTTATCTTAACTCTTGAATAGTTACCCTTTTAATTCCGAGAAACAGTGATAAGTAAATGATGGGGGAAGGGGAGGGGGGAATATTAGTTGTGGAGGATGAAAATCTTTGTAAGGCAAGCAGTTACTATGATATTCTGTGAAAAGAAAAAAAAAATGGAAGTGCTACGATCGCAAGAGAAATTTTTTGTGAAATAACTGCTCGTTATTCGGAGTGTCCGTTATTCAGAGTGAATTACATGGAATGGCCTATATTGAGGTACTGGGACTTGCAAAAATGTCCGTTAATTAGAGGTGTCCGTTATTCGGGAGTGTCCGTTAAGGGAGGTTTCACTGTATCACGTTTCTTCATTTATCGCATTTCTGCTTTAAATGTCTTTACCGAAATGATTCTTACATTATTTTGCTCATTTTTCTGTGATAACTTACAAGTTAAATTTCTTTTAATTACAGAAACATACTTTAAACAATTTCTCATAAGCTCTTTCCATCCTGGCCACTAAAAAATATTAAGTTAAGAGACACTGCATTTCATATCCCCTATCTTGAATCAGGGGGAATCACGAGGGGGGGGGGGGGTGAGAAGGGACACCTGCTGGCCCAAGCCTGAAGGGAGGGGGGCAATATTTTTAAAACTAGGCGTGAAACATAGGGGTAAACAATATGGAGGGGGCGGATAAAGCCATTTATGACGTGCCCCAAAATTTCTGTGCACGCCCCGCTCTGAATATTGATGATTTCTGTTTTGTAAAATCCATTGATTGTGATTCAAATCTTATTGTCCTACCACTTTCAGAAATATCGTACTAGGACAGTCATCAGACTGAAAATAAAGATGAAGTCAAATTCAGGACTGCTACGGAAGGATAAAATAACTGAAAGACTCATTTAACTCATCATAATTGTCTGGAACAGCACTCGTAAAACCTCTTAGTGATTGAAAAGGCTCTTTCTGAGACTGAAACAAGAATAATAAGTCTAGCAAAAATAATCAAAATCACTACTACAACTACTACTGTATTAAAATGTCTTTATGTGGATTATTAAGTATGAATTTCGAAAAATATCTTTTCAAACTTTTCAGCTTTTGCTTAGAAAAATTTTTGCATCCTAACATATAGGAATTTGATGCATATGTAAGAGTTAAATGAAAAATGATGACAAACAATTTTTTGAATAATATTAAGAATCATTTTTAAATTAAAAACTGAATTACACTGAAAATAACAAGAGGTTGTATGAAATTTCTTTATTCAGTATTTTTCATGCAACCTAATAAATTTTACAAATGAAGTACAAAACCAAAGATTTTATCTAAGATAACTTTTTTTAGCATGTCTTATTTTAGCATTAAGCTAGAATTTTCTCTTATTTGTTGCATTTTCCCCTTTTTCAAAGATCTTTATCCCATTGTGAAAATTTTGGTTATGTTTGCAGAAATTAAAACATTTATTTATTTTGACTTTATTAATTTTTATTGTCTTAATAGGCTTTGCACACCCGCGGTTTTCCTGTGCCAAAGCCCATCGATTTCAATAGGCATTGTGTTGTTATGGAAGTCATCAAAGGCTACCCTTTGTAAGTATTAAATATTTTACATTCATTTTTTATTTTTAATATTTTCTTGACATTTTAAAGAAATAATAATTATTTTTGTAGGTGTCAAGTTCATTCTGTAAAAGATGTCCCTTTGTTGTATGAAGAACTGATGAATCTCATTGTCAAGCTTGCCAACCATGGACTTATACATAGTGATTTTAATGAGTTCAATCTAATACTTGATGAAGATGATAACCCAACACTAATTGATTTTCCACAAATGGTGTCCACATCTCATCCTAATGCAGAATGGTTTGAACATTTTTTTTCTTTTCTGATCTATCAGTAAAGTACGAAAGAAAACATTCTTTGTCACATTTGTTACATTTAAAAAAGGCAGTAGGTGTTTTATGCCAAGATATGTGAATGATAAGTTTTAATGCGCCTAAAACAGCTAAATACAAGGGCTATTCAGAAAGTAAAGAATGTTTCCATCTCATGGTGCCTGGAGCGCACTGGTCAGGTATATATTGGTGCCTGCATGCTCGGCATCTAGCCATCACAACAGGAACATCTCTACACTGTCCGTTTTTTCAATATTCAAATTTTGAAATATGCTATAAAATTGAAAATCCCATGACGTGTGGTGTGCTTCGGTTTTCGTTAGGAAAAACTTAAAACTCATGGAAATTTATCAGCAAGTGTATGGTGTGTACGGAAACAACGTAATGAATAAAAGTTCTGTTCAGAAATGTTGCATTCAGTTTAAAGATGGCTGAATTGACGTTCAGATTGAAGAGAGGTTAATAATGAACGGCTTTCCCTTATCCACCCTATAGTCCCAATCTTGCGTCTAGTGGTTTTCACTTGTTTCCAAGAAAGAGGCAGAGGCGTGCGCACAGGGGTACCACAGTATGCCCATGAGCTTAATAAATAAATAAATAAAATGAAATAGAAATAAGTTAATAGACCAGGGCACTATAATGTTTTGCTATAATGTGCAGGCGGCTGAAATGAGATTGAGGTGGCTGCGACTGTCTGACAAAGAAGCTTCTCCTGCTTATATGTCATGCACCCAGCCTTCATCATTTCTTCTTCAACTATACCCACTTCAGTTATGTAACATTCAGGGCCACAGAGAGCCAAGGCAGGCCCCTTGTCAGTTTTTTCGCCGGGCTCCCCCGCTCCCCTAAAAAAAAAGAGGGAAAAAAGAAGAAGAAAAGGGATAAAAAAGAGAAAAGAAGAAACAAAAAAGCCAAAACTGCTTAACTCGATTTTTAGTGCCACAACAGTAAATACCAAAGTTAAATTTTACTTTATTTTTGCGTTTTTGCTTATTCTTAGTTTTTCCCCTCTTTTCTTTCTTTTTCTTCCTTTTTTTTTGTGTCAGTGTCCCCCCTCCTCCAAGGCCTGGCCCCCAGTTTCTGACCAGGCTGATATGGCCTCTCATCGGGCCTGGTTACATATCAGTTATGAAAAAAAATGTTTTCATGAAACAGTGCTGCAGAGAAGAAAAACTTATGTTTCGCAAAGTCAAGTTAGGTTCAAAAGTTGATTGGGAGCTCTTATTGATACCCTTCAAATGGTTTTTTACCCCCTTTTACACGAATGAAATTCATAACATTTTAAGGTTTAGTAAATATATCAAAGGATCATGCGTTTCATAAAAAAAATGAAGATGCTTGTGTAAAAATTTATGGTGCTCAGTGGCGCACCTATGGGGTCTAGCGTCTCTGGTGAACTTTTAAGAATGGTGCTCTCAGCTCAAACCGTTTCATAGAAGATTATAAATGAAAATAGCATTGCAATTTATTATGAAACATTAGAACCTAATCATATGTAATATATTTCTGCTGAAGTAGGGGGATCGGGAGATTTCTGCCCTAGAAAACCTTTGAAATAATAGTGAAAAAAACGTGGTTTTAGACGAGCTTTCATATTAGGAGGAGAGGTTTGAGTTCCCTCCCCTGGCAAATTTTGCAATTGAATTTCTAAAAACGCAGTTTTAGACGATTTCATGTCATGTTAGAGGGAGGAGAGATACAATTCTCTCTGAAATTGATTCTCCAAAAATGTTATTTTGGCAAACCTTTGTTAGGGGAGGAGTTTTTGGGGACCTTCACTCGGAGTATTTATGAAATTGAAGCCTAAGTTTAAGACGCTCTTAAATGATTTTGGCGAAAGTGGGGGAAACGCTTCTCCTGAAAAATTTTAAAGTTGTCGCTTTAAAAAAAAACAGGTTTAGTCGATCGTTTGTAATATTTCTGGGAGGAGTTTGCTCCTCTTTTAATTTGCACAAAATATTATTATCCCTTAGAAAGTTCCACCCCCTTTTCCAAAAAGAGATGATCCGGTGCGGAAAACCATAACTAACCCCTCCCAGATACGCCACTGCAGTGATCCTGGAAATGCACCGTGTATACGAAATTCTTTTTTGACGAAGGCATTACGAATCTCTTTTTTCCTTCAGCTCGATTGTGGCTACTCTTCGAAAAATATCATTAAAGTATTCAATTTTAAACTCATGATAATTTTTTGAAATTATCTTGGCAAATTACAGATTATCTTCTTGTAGCAGCCTTGCCGTTGGGGAGAGCCAATCCTGTGTCAATCTAAAATGCTAAAAGTATTTTTACTGAGACTGCAAACGCTCGAATTTCAAACAAATAAAAGTATCGGGCTGGAAATTAAGGCAATTCCAAAAAACTTCAAGAACAACACTCCCACTTGAAAACTCAAATCCCTGAGAAACGCACCCTGTCCTGTTCATCCTTAATGATTGTCTAAAGCTTCGTTTTTCAGACATCAATCTGTAAAATTTTCCGGAAACCCCTGAACCACTCCTCAACTTAATATCATTATTAAATGTGTAGGATTTCTGTTTTAGAGATTCAATTTTAAAAAATTCTCTGGGGAAGTGCACCCAAATTCCCTGATGACATCATCATAGGTAGATTTAGGACTGAGTTCTGGGGGGGGGGGGGCAGGATTTTTTTTTTTTTGGAGCAACATTTTTAAGTGCCCTCCCCCTCCCATGTTTTTGTCTGTTTTCTGTGATGTGTAAGGCCATTCTTTACTTTTTTATGTGTCGTTTTCATTACTGTGTGTAATCATGCTGTCCTTTTTAAATTGACCTTAAAAGAGAAGGGGCTGGTATTAAGAGAGTGACGCAGTGCTCCCTTTTAAGTGGGATATAGAATATCTCCAATTTTAGGGGGGCCCGGGGGTTACTCCCCCGGAGGAAATTATCTAAAATGGATATAAAATTCTGCATTTTGAAGTCTTATAAGGGTTAATTGGAAATAATAGGCAAATAAATTTTTTTTAAAGTTTTACGCTTTAAAAGTGCTTTGTGATGCAAGTTAATACTTTAAAAGAAATGGTGCACAGATTTAGAGAATAGGTATCAAGAGACTAACATACTACCCATTTGAACAATTCTTAATTTATACACTTGATAAGAAATAAAATCGAAGCACACTTTGCTTAGGAGTTCCAAAGACTTGTCTAATTATTTTCAAGGTTTGGTTGGTTAGATTGGGTTTTTGGCTCAAGAGCCCTTCTAGGCTATACTGCGCCAATTCTTTTCAGGGATTTTAGAACCTATCAATAATTTGCACTTTCCAGTCTCTGAAGTTGAGTAGTAGATTATACAGTTGTACAGTATTGTTCAAACTTTGTAAGAAACGCCTATTTTAAGTTTAAAAGAAAAAATAAACTTTAATTTCCTATTAAAAAAAGAAAAAATCATGATTTTTTTTTGTTATAAGATTTTGGAAGATAAGTTGTTACTATATAAACTCCTCCCAAAACTGGGGGGCATTGTCCCCTTTGCCCCCCCCCCCCATAAATCCACCCATGCTCTTCTGAACTATTCAAAAACGAAAAAATAATGATTTTTTTTTCATTTTTGGAAGATTTGTTGTTACTACATAAAGTCCCCTCTGACCCCCCATAAATACGCCCATGGACATCATTGAAGATCATCTACAGTTGCATTTCTGGAATTTAAATTTCGGAAAATACCGAGAAAAGAGGAAGGGTCCGCAAATGCTTCTGCCCACTAACATTAAAAAAGATAGTCTTAAAACTGCCTTTTAAAAGTTAACTTCGGAAATGTTTCAAAAGAACATCCCCTCTCTGCAACATTGTTGAAGATATCCTTAAACTTCATTTTAAGTTCTTCAATCAATTTTTTAAAAAAGTTTCTGAAGGAGAGACCAGGAATTTCTTTTTTCAACACCATTGAAAATCATCTGAAATTGCATTATTGTTAGAGCTGCAATTTCAAGCAATTTCTAGGGGAGAGCCCCTTAAAACGCCCACTTCTCATCACAATCGGAAATAACAGCTGCATTTTCAAAAGTTGCAAAAAATGGACGGAGGGAACGTCTCTGAACCTCCCCCTAATAATGCCAAAGATAGTCTAAAATGCAATTGTAAGACTGCAATTTCAAAAAATACTCAGAGGACCCCTTCCCCCCACCCCTTTATGTTTGATCGGATCTCATGCTTGCAATTAGGTTTATATTTCTAATATTTAGATCTAGTTTTGACTCTATTTAACCATTTAGTTTTGACTCCATTTTAAACCAGAAGCTAAATTTTCTCTCTATATTTAAGATGCTTTTTGAATAAATTCAAATGCCACTGATTTCATACACTCATATAATTTTTGACCTCGCCAAGGCCCTGCGTAGCATCACTTTTTCGGTAGTTATCTAAACCCCCAGGATCCCTGGTCTTATAGTGGTACCCTCATTACTGAAGCTTTGCGTGCGCCACAGGAAAGAGGAACTGATTAGCAACTTAGCATTTTGACGATGATGAGGAGGAGCTTCGGGTGCGCATCAGAGTGACTAAGATCGGAGGCTGCAGAACTGTACGGGGAAATATTTCAACGCTTGTCCACAGCTGTGCCTCAATTTATATGGTGACTCTGTAGAATAGTACAATTTTAGTTGTTCTTTCAGATGCATGTATTAAAAAAAATCTTGAGCTTAGTTTTATTTTTTAATTCCAAAAGGTTCCTTACTTTCTGAATAGCCCTTGTATGAAAAATATTTTTTCCAGAAAATGTTCTTTTAGAAGGAAGTTGAATCTTTCTCAGTTAGATTACAAGTATTCATAATAATAAAATAGTAGAAAAACTTTTTTAAATACAGATATGCATTTTATTTTATTTATTTTTTTTTTCACAATTTTACTTTTCACATCAGGGGCAGATCCAGACAGAATTCTTGGAGGGGGCCATTTGGAAAAATACGATGCTTTGGAGCATTTTTGAATTTTACAAATATCAATATAGCCCACCCTTAATTAGAACATTTTTTGAGGCATTTTCACTAGGCCACGCAAATTTAATCTAAAGGCCGTAACCTTCTCAATAATTTTCCTCTTTTAACAAACGTATGCATATATCGTTGCCTCAAAGTGGTATTTCTGTAATCAGTTCCATGTTCTGATGCGATTGTATAGGATTTCTGATTTAAGAGGCAGTTCATATGAACCAACCGTAAGTATAATATTAACTCCGAAGTAAAGGAGGCCTGGGGGTTTCTCCCCCGCAAAATTTTCGAATTTGTAGTCTTTAATAAATTTTAGACAATCTTTGGTAATGTTAGGGGTGAAGAGGTCCGATGGCGCTCCCCTTTTTTTTTCGAAATAGTAGCTCTAAGAATGCAGTTTTAGACGATCTTTGATGATGTTAGAGAGAGGAGAGATTTGAGGGCCCATCTAACAAAAAATTTTCTGATTTGTAATCTTAGAAATGCATTTTAACTGTCTTTCGTAATATTAAGGGCTTGGGTGCCCCCCCCCCCCCCCGCCCATTTTTTAAAATTGAAACCTTAAAAACACAAACATTATCTCCAATAATGTTAAGAAGAGTGAGGTTCAGGGTTTCTCCGGTGGATTTGTTTTGCCAATGTAGAGCCAAAAACCCAGTTTAATACGATCTTTTTGTGATGATACGTGGAGGAGAAATCTTTGGTAATAGTAGGGAGAAAAGGTTTGGAGCGCTCCCCCCGAAATTGTAGTTCTAAAATGGCTGTTTTAGATGATTTTTATGTTAAGGGGAGGAGAGATTAAAAGGCCCATCCCAAGAAATTTTACTGATTTATAGACTTAAAAACGTATTCTAGACAATCTTTGGTAAGGTTAAGGTTTGAAGAGATTCTGAGGTCCACTCCCAAAATTCTTTCAAAATTGAACTCTTTAAATTGCAAATGTAGGCAATCCATGATTTATGAGTAACTTTTAGAGGACCAGCAATTTTTCAGAATTGAAGCTCCAGAAACATAATTCTTGGAGACTTTCAATGAAATCAGCAAGGGAGGAAACCCTGGAAACATTTTGAAACAAAGCGCTTAAAACAAAATTTAGGCCAATCTTGAACGATGTTGGCAAAAATTAGAGGTACGGGACCCTCTCCTGGAAAATATACAAGTTATCTTTTAAAATGTGGTTTGTAGACGATCTTTGGTAATATTAACAAGGGGAAGAGGAGTGGTTTGGAGGGTCCCATATTAAAACGGGAATGAATAATAATTACATGGCAGCCAGGTTAAAACTTAAATCAAACTTTAACTTAATGCACAATTATTAAATGTATAACTTTTTATCGGACACTTACTAACACTTATCCCTTTTCTTTCTCCCATGGGAAAAGTAGACACATCTAACAAGATGAGCCAATTATGCTAAATGAACCCAACTTGATATTCTTGAAAATTTTGTGGGGTGGCCATGCCCTCCCTCTGGCATTGTTTCAATTCTTGTTCGAATTCACATGAATTACAATGAAGTTTTTTTTTTTCAATTTAAGCTAGGAAAGAGGGTTTAAAAAACTATACTTGAAACTTCCAGAGTGTGGTTTTATGGCTCTCTGGCGTTGTTTTTATATTCTTGTTAGGGGACTTCGAGGGATAATAAGGATTTTTTTTTTGCTCTAAAAAAGGTTAACAGTTTTTGAAACTTTCTCAAGGTTGCTATGGCCCCCTTTCATTGTTTTCCTTATTGTTAGATTTTGTATACATTATGAGGAAAATGTTTTGCATTTTTGCTCAAAAAAAGGGGATTTTAACTGTTCTTGAAATTTTCTCGGTGGGGGCCATGGCCCCTTCCCTGGATCCACCCATGTTTCACATTAGCATTTCATATTAACCGAGTTCAACTGTAATTCTGTTCATAGAAATGGCATTTAGAAGAGATTATTTCTGGATCTCTTGGTAATGCTATTGATTTTGATAAAAATTATATGATGAAATAAGAAAAAGACAATATAATAAAAGATAAATGAAGGCAAGGTGCCTTGTTTATAGCCCTTCATAGTTGACTTAACACAGGACATTCTTCTCTATGATAGTTGATAATAAAATTTATGAAATTAATTGTTTACAGTTAAAAATATTGATTAGTGTTCAAAAGAGCATCATCCTAAAGAAATGACTTGTGACTAATTAATAAATTTAAAAAAATGTTTTATACCAGAAGTAAGAAATTTAAAGCCCTTTTAAGTGTCACATCTTTATGACAACAAATCTACCATTAAAAAACTATGACTTTTACCAAGTTCTGATTGTTGATGCTAGACATTTTCAAAAACTTTTGAATCTTAACTTTGATGCTACCAAAAATATTTTCTGTGTAAATGTACCGTACATGTTTTAAACTTTTTTGAATGCGACTTTTTGACACAAAAGCTATTATTTTACTAGGTACTTCGAAAGAGACGTTATGTGCATTCGAGAGTTCTTCAAGAAAAGGTTTGACTATGAAAGTGAATTGTACCCTACATTTAAAGACATTGAGTAAGTTTTTTTTTCTTTACATGTTTTCATTTTGTCTCCCTTATGTGCATCATTTATTTAATAATTTATTTTGTATGACAGACGAGAAGATACTCTAGATTTGGTTACATCTGCTAGTGGATTTGCAAAAGAAGTGCAACAAGAATTAGAGGAGGTATTACCTTTTAACTTATTAAACTGAAAAAACAAATCGTGTTAAAATAATGCAGTTCGGGTCATTTTTTCCACTATTGGTTACTTTTTAATTTGGGCACTTCAAAAGTCACCAATTGAGAAACAATCTGTTGTGACGGTTACAGGGCAGTCTGAAGAATTCTTAACGGTGGCAGTTCCCAACTGTTTTAGGCTTACAGACCGCCAATTTTGTGAAGAGAACTTTGACACCCACTTTCTATATATACAAGCAAGGCTGTATCCAGAAATTTTTTTTGGGAGGGGCCCGGATTAGTACATTGCCCTAACACACACACACATATAGTATATATAGACACAACAAACACATAAAAAAGTTAACATAGAAGACTTTTTGTCTCGATTTTTAATGATTCCACTGTTTGGACGTTATTTTAATTTCTTTTTATTTTTCTTATTCACCTTGTAGTGTTAAGGATAATAGGAGAGTGTCCCTTTAAGTCGGATGTAGAACATCCATAATTTCAGGGGGTCCCCCCGAGAAATTTTCGAAAAAAAAAATCTGTATTTTGAGGCCTTATATTAGGTAATTGAGATTACAAAAATATGAAAAAAACTAGGCAAACAAAGTCTTTTAAAAGTTATACATTCTTTTGCAAATCAAGATCAAACAAAATAAAAATTGCTTGCTCGACAAATCATGGAACTTAATAGACAGAGAGGAGAAAAGAGAAGCACTTAGTCATCTGCTCATATCGGCTTTTAGTGAAGTTTGTTTTTGATCACTCCCCCTATCCCCATTTTTTTTTTCATTAAATGCCCTACAGTATGAAAATTGTACAAAATAGTTTAAAAGAAATGGTGTAGACATTCAGAAAATAAGAACAGAAGAGTAATATTCCGGCCATTTTGACAATTCATACTTTATTTTCTTGATGAGATACAAAATTGAAGAACTTTTCAAGGAATTTCAAAAACTTAAATAATTTTCAAAGACTCTCGAACAGGTGAAATTATTTGAAGCTCTTTATTTACACTTTTCAAAAGTTGATTGCACAGTCTTACAAAATGATTATAACTTTATAAGACACACCCGTTTTAAGTTTAAAAAAAATGCAACGAAATATTTCTCGAAACAAACTTTTTTTTTCAGTCACAAGTAGTGCAGAAAATGAGAGTAGAGTAAGTGTTATTTTTTTTTCTCATACTTAAGGTATTAACAGTATATGCAGTAGAAGTAAGGAAAAAAAAAAGCAATAACAAAAGAACTTCCATGATACTGAATTCGGCATTAAATAAATGCAAGACAAGAAACATATCAGTCACAAAAATGATCTTGAAAATTATGCTACAAAAACGCGAAAATCGTGATTTTTGCATTTTTTACTCTGGATGTATCAAGGAGCTGAATTTGGCACATCTTGGTAACAAGATACTCGCCTAATCGGAAACTAGGGGCCCAGCCTTTGGGGAGTCCCCGGCTCGAAATCAGTACAGTGTAAGTTTTATAAGAGTTTTAGGGGGAGGAGGGCAGGGTCGTGCACAGAGGGGAGAAGGAACACCTGTTGGCCCGGGTCCGAGCTTAAATGGGGCCCAATATTTTTAAACCTAGGGTTGAAAATATGGGAAAACAATATGGAGGGGGCCCACAAAAAGCATTTGTGACAACCCCAAACTTTCTGTGCAGGCCCCTGGAGGAGGAAGTGCACAGAAGTCAGTTCGGTAGACTTGAAAAGTCTACCGAACTGACAAAGGGCCTGCTTTAACCCTGGACTGCCCTGAATTGAATTGGGAAAGAGAGCAGGAAGTCCTAATTAAAAGTCTAAATTTCAAGTGTGCCTTGCAGCTAATGAGAACTAGAACTGCTTTTTCTGTATTTCTGTAAAATATTATAAATTTTGAATAGTAGCAAAATTAAGAATTTAAAAAAAAACTTTGTTATTTTCCTTTTCTGACATTAGGAATTTAAAAAAAAAAAAAAAAAAAAAACCTTCTGTTTACGGTACAAAACAATTCGGGTTTTTGGGGGGGGGGCCGTCAGCCCCCCCTCTGGAGACGGCCTTGTATACAAGTAAAAATCCAGTAGAATGGGATCTATACAATAAATAAAAAATGTAGTTGTAGAAAAATTCTATGTATTCTTTTTTTTTTCTTGTTCAGACATCTTTCAAAACAAGATTTGTTGGTCACACATTTCTTAATTTCAATGTTGCTTGAAACTTTCTGACTCAGATGAATTAAAGCACAACTTTCTAGAATTAGGTAAATACTTTATAAAATTAAAGCATTAGAAATAAACAATAAAACTTAATGTGGAAATTTTATTAATTTGTTGGTTTAGAATATTAGTATAGCAATTGAAAAACAATCGTTTTTGTTAAAATAACAGTTTGTTATTTGGAGTGTAAGTTTTTCCCAACTTCAACAAACTATAGGGGGTGCTGCAGTCACTGTTTAATGGCAGATGAAAAAGGTAAAACAAATTCACGCCATAACGTATAAATTGCTTCTAAGCTTAGTAAATGACTGAAATTTTTGCATGTATGATTTTTTTGTTCTTTATTTTAAAATGATTTTTTAAAGTCTTGTGGGTGCATTCTGACCCATGTAGAAAGAATGAGAATTTAAGAAATATTACTAGAGTTAGAAATTAGTGTAAAACATAAGTTGTGCTTAAATCTTTTTTTTTTTTAATTTTTAAGCTGGACAAAGTGAACAACAACCTAGTTCTTTTGAATTTTTGATGCTCAACTATGGTCAAAAGTTGGTTCCCTGGGAATTTTAATCATATTTCACTCCTGGATTTGGGATGTTTTATTTCTTTAGGGATATATTAAAGATAGTTTCTGAATAATGTCTAAACTACCTAAATTACATTAAAATATATTACATTCAAATAGAGTTCCAAAAACATATTATTTAATTACAAAACAAAAGGGAAAAAATGATCAAGCTTTGCCTTTTTATTCAATGTATGCAAAATACATCTAGTTCTAAATTTCTATTTTTTACTCATATTCACCAGATGATTTTTTTTGGAGCGGAGAAGGGGGGTAGCATAAATTACTCTACTAGAATAAATTGAAAGCTGTGGTTGCAGAAAAGATATTCTATGATTGTTTTTCAAATATTATAGAATTACAATCTTGCTTTAATTCAATCAATAGTTATGCTAAAATATTTTATAAAATGAATCTAGCTAAGTTGTTTATGCAGACGTGTTCTAGAAACATCCAGGAAGCTGCCTGCACAACTAATCTGCTAAAAATTTTAATAAACAAAATTTTAAAAAGAAATTAAAACAGTTGTTCAGAATTTAAAATGTTTCATGTGCCCACAAAACAAATTTTTTCATGAAATAAAATGCTGCCAGTTTAAAAATTTTAAATTCAGAATAATAAAAAATTTACCCTCATTCTTTCATTTATTTCGAATTAGCTCTTTATTTGATTTATGATCACTTTACCTCACCAGACCTAATTTAATGTAATTTATTTTACTTAAAACTTGAAATTTTCAAAAATTGAAAATGTAGTTTCTTGTGAAAAACTCATGAGATCCAATCCGAGCTGAACAACCTTGTCATTTGAGCTACCAATTTTGAAATCTTAACTGCTGTTATGTTTTTATTTTGCATTCCCAGTTAATATCTCATTTAGATTTCATGGTTGCCTGGATGCTGAAAATAAAATATACCTGCTAATGAAAAAAAACTGCATCAGTTCATGATAGCAGTGTCCACTAAAGTTATATTCAAGCTAAGGCTTCCACATGGGTAAAAAAGGGATTTCTGATTTGCTTTTCAGAATTTGAGTCTGTACTGTACACCAATGTTTTGCCATTCACGTTTGCCCCATTAGCATATCGAACCTAAATAGAATTTTCAACTCTTTTATTTATGCCAGAAAGTATGGCATGCATTCACTGCCACTGTTACTAACTAGAGATACAACATCAGTAACAAACCATTGATGTCTCACATCACATCTTAGAAATGAGAATAGAAAAATTTAGTGTAATGCAAAAAATTTAAAAGCCAAACATCTTGACTTCCCAAGGTCCCTCATTTAAAAAAATTGTTCAACGTAACTGAAGATTAAATAGATCTTATTTGCAAATGTTTGTTCATTAAAACAAAACCACCTAAACAAATTCTATTGGCTTTTTTTTTTGGGGGGGGGTAGTAAAATGAATTACTCGCTTATTACGAGTGCGAAGGGAATGCGATATTTGCTTGTTATAACCCAGTACTTGTAAAAAAGGGTTCATGAAAAAAAATCATAAAAATTCTTACATTCTTGTTTATATATATATATATTTGTACAGTACCAAAGAAGTTGAACATTTGATTTGAACTTTCTTATTGTCTCTTTCTTGATTTTATTCTCGAGGAATGTGAGGTCCGAAAAACATCGTCATTTGCATCTGTGGCTTCAAAATATAAGTTTTTCTGCACTTTAGAAGTCAAGCATGTCTGGAACTATCTAACTTCAAATTCTTCACATTTGTTGTTATGGTGGTTGCTTTCATTTTTTTCTCTCTCTCTTGACTTTCAGCTACAATATCCTTGGAAATATTTCTCGGAAATAATAACATTTTCTTCAACAAATATATATACTTTTCAAATGCTCTTCTACTCCACAAATTAAAAAAAAGGCCATATCATCACTTGTTCTCATGATTTATCTCTAACTATCGGTTAAATTCAAAACGTGAATGGAATTTTTCCAAAAAAAAGGAGTAATATTTTCTGAGGAAGAAATCAATGGACATTTAATGAAATTCAAAAATATAGCTTGCTTTAAGCGAGTTTTGCTCCCATAGACTTAACATTGCACCAACCAAATTGTTTAGGTTTCCTCGCTAAATTTGAGTTCTCATTAAAAAAAGACTCGAGAGAAAAGAGTTTGACTGTATTTCGCCTAGAATACCATCTAATTTCTTTTCTTCAAAGAAACCATGACCGTTCATGTATCTTAGGGGGGAAAATGCAATGAATCAAAGGGGGTACCAGTAAAAGTCAAATTTTAAAATATTCATTTGTTGTTGGAAATTTATTGAACAAATGAACAGCATTTTATCTGCAATAGCTTCATGTTTAAAATTTTTTCAAAAAATAGGAGTTTAAACTCAATACAATTTATATTTTCATTAATGATAGCTCATGCAAATTTTTCTTCTTGAAAGGTGAATACCAGTTTAAGAGAAAGTAAGACCTTAAAAAAAAAAAAAAAAAAAAAAAAAAAAAAAAAAAAAAAGTAGGTAAGACTTTTCTCTGAGCAGTAAAGTAATTTTGCAGAGAGTGATTTTTACATACAGTTCATATAAAAAGTTCTTTTTTAAACATTTTTCTTTTCAAACCTTCATTGTAGGCTGTTCGATTAATGACTGTAGAAAAGAAATCTGATGAAAGTGGAGAATCTGAAGATGACACTGACACATCACCTAATAATGATGCAGTAAAGGAGAAGGAAAAAAGTAAATCCATTTTGGAAAGATACTTGATAGATTCAGTTCAGTCTATTGACCTTGAAGATGAAAATGATCATTTTGAAACTGAGAAACATTCTGTGACTGAAGAGAAAATTGCAGTTAACTGTGAATTAGCTTCAGCACAAGAGTATAATCATTCTTTAGAAACAGATGTCAATTCGGAGCACAATCCTGTGAAACAAAGTTCTTCAGTCATTGGTAAAAAAAGTCTTGCACGAAGCATCCGGTCTGTAACTACAATACCTCCAGAAGAAGTAAAGCTTAGATTGAAGAAAGAACAAAACAAAAAAGAAAGAAAAATGGATAGAAAGAGAATAACCGTCAAAGGTGAGGCAAGTGCTGTGAATCGTCAGCGTAGAGATAATAGTGAAAACATTAAAGCATACTGTTTTTTCAATGAATGGTGAATAAATATTATGAAAATAAAATTATTTGTTAAATGTTAAAAGATTATTTTATTTGGACATAAATAACCAAAATATACATAAATATTCAAGATAAATAAAATTTACATAAATATAAATTTTTCAGTGTAAATGGTAGCTAGTTATAAGTTTAAATAAGTAAAGTTATTTTTCAAAATAACAAGCTCTGGTGGAGCAGGAAATTTCAATCTACTTTTTTTCCATCTGGATCTTTTTGGGTTAACTGTTCAGTCTGAAAGAAAAAAAAATGAATTGTTTTACAAAATAATATTCATACAGTAAGGTAAACACACCAGTAGTGGCCACTTCAAGGTTTACATTTGAAAAAATAGGATTCCATGTCTCCCAATGGATTCAAATGTGCAGGGGGGGGGGGGTGTTACCTCCTGCACGTTTATAAAATTACATCCCAGACTACTTACAATATCCATATAACTTCTGAGGCCTATTATTTTTGTATTTTACAAAGATAATGTACCCGAACCAGATGTAGTAAAAATGTAAATAAAATATTTTAAATATTTTTGCCAAAACTTTTTAAAATGATCTTTTTTGATACATTTGAATAGTTTTCTTCCTAGAGACATAACACATACATTATCCAGCTCTTCATGTTGCACTGTTGTCAGTAGAATATCTTACACTGGTGTGCAAAAATTAAGGCTGAAGTCAAAAAATTTGCATATCAGCTGAACGAAGAGGCAGAGCGGACAGAAAGACCAATCGGGAAATTAAGTAAGGTGATGTGCAATAGCACATGCGTAATATGCAGGCAGACGTAATGGGGGAAGGTCTGAGTAGTATAAAGCATGTTGTTGGTGTAAGATCAGTATTTCTGGCAAAGAGATTGCATGCCGTATAGCAGTTAAAATCACACCGAGTTGCTGCCTCAGCGAGAAATGGCGAATAATCAATCTGTTAGACGACATCTGGATGCTTTTACCCGAGGTCAAATCATTGGGAAGTTGGAGGAAGGCCGCAGTGTGACTGCAGAGTTCGGAATTGTGCTCACAGCATCGTTTCACGACTTTGGAGACAATTTCAAACTACAGGAACAGCTATCCGGGGGTTCAGTAGTGGCCGTCCACAAGGAACCACTCCCACAGATGACCGGTATATTGTCTTACAGGCCAGAAGAAACAGGCGTCAGACAGCGGGGAGAAATTGCTAGACACAGGCGACCGGACGACCGATATCGCGTTTTACCGTGGCCAGAAGACTGCACGGTGGTGGTCTGTTTGCACGACGCCCTATACGGTGTGTACCTCTATTGCCTGCACATCGGAGAAGGTGTTCTCTGTGGGGGACACCGGAATTGTAGAGACAATGAATGGGGACGAATACTCTTTACAGATGAGAGCAGATTCAGTCTGAGTTGCGATTCTCATCGCATACTCATCTGGAGAGAGCGGGGAAGCCGCAATCATCCCTCGAACATCATTGAAAGGGACAGGTATGGAGGTCGCGGCGTTCTCGTTTGGGGAGGCATCATGCTTGGTAGTTGCACAGACCTTCACATCTTCGACGCAGTTTCAGTCAACAGGACCTGTTTTTGTAACGAGATTCTTTTTCCATATGTGCGTCTTTTTAGAGGCGCTATCGGTCCGCAGTTCCATTTCATGGACGACAATGCATCATGTCATCGCACAGTAGCTGCCGAACAGCTCTTAGAGAGTGAGGATATTGAATGTATGGATTGGCCGGCACGATCTCCGGATCTCAATCCCATCGAGCATGTATGGGATTTTCTAGGCAGATGCTTGGCAGCTCGTACTTTACCACCAGTAACGATTCGGGAGCTTCGCTTGGCGCTGCAAGACGAATGGGCAGCAATGCCTCAACATGGGATTGACACCCTCATTCTCAGCATGGACAGACGCTGTGAAACCTGCCTAGCAGTCGGGGGGAGATCATATCCCCTACTAAAGACCAGATGTTTCTTGCTGGACACCCATCACAGGGATGTTTCGGCCTTCAGTCGCATTGCGCTCCATGCTACTTTTTCAATAAAGCTTCTTTTTATTCCTCTGATTTCTCTTTTAGTAAGTGTTGCTTACATTACACATGTCCTTACGTATTGGGATCTTACGGTATTAAATGTGTTGATTTGGAAAGCTGGGCCACTGGTGGTGACATCACATTAAAATTTCCAGTAATGGGAAAATGTAATTGGAGTAAAAGGAAGTCATGTGATGTACAAATCAGCTCATTGAATTTTTAAGATATCGAGCTGGAATTTTATCATGAGGTATAGGATCTATCTGGGCTTGGGATTATGAAGGTTATAAATTGATATCTTTCACGCATGCGCAGTGAAAATTCAATTGCTTTAAATTTTATTTTGTTTCTCTTGTATGTTGTCAATTACAGTGAAGCACCGTTTATACGTTTTTGAAGGGACTGTGAAAAAAGCGTACAAATGAAAAAATGTATAATAGGTATAGGTTAATGTGTATTAGACTGTTGGGTTCAATTTAAGAAACGTATAAATGGTGCTTCACTGTATTTTGATAATTTGGTAATATTTGTCTGAAAACTGCAAGTGCTATGAGCCAAAAACCTTTTTAAAAAATCAAATTTTTGAAAGAAATGCTCATATTTCCATGGGTATAAGAGATACTTTCATGAAAATATAAAAATAAATTCTGCATAGTTTGTTCAGTGCCAGTAAAAAAAATCTTTACATTTGGCTGGGAATTAAAAACTTGCATAAGTTTTCGTTGCCATGATTTTATTTGGCATGCTCTCTTATGAATTCGTCGAATACCGAATATTCAGCCACAATCTGGCTGATTATTCAGCACTCGGCCAAATCATTAGGGAGCATGCCAAGTAAAATCATAAAAGGAAGTTTGCAAGTAAAGTTTCTAATTGCCAACCAAATGTAAAGATTTTTTTTGCCGGCACTGTAGTTTGGAATTCTTGATTAGAAAATGTCTGCTTAGTTGCAAAATTTCAGTCAAATATCCAAGGTTCATTTTACTGGTTGGTTCAATTTACCAGGTTGGTTTGGAGACTCAAGGAATGCATGCTTTTTGAATTTACCCATGCCTATCCTCATTCATTTGAATTTATTCTTTTCAAATGTCTTATTTCTGAAATATTAGAAGTGAACATAAATTACTTCTTTTTAAATAAAAAAAACACTTAAAATATTCATGAAAAACCAAGAGGATAACTAAATATATAAATATCAAATCATACGGTTGCCATCCAAAAAATCTTGTGCTAAAGCCTAAACATGATAATTAATAAGTAAAACAGACGTAAATAATTGAAGTAACTGTGAGAAGTTTGATAGAAATTGTGATAATATATTTGTTTGCAAAGTTGAAAAACATTGAAGAAAAAAAAATCTAAATGCTCCTAGAATTAAATAGCAAAGAAATAATTTTTAAAGATTTGAAAATGAAAAAAAAAACAACTAAAATAAACATTTAAGGCTGGAATGATACATCAAAACACAGAAAGCTTATCTGTCTAAAAAGGGGGACCATTAAAGCCACTGAGCCTGATGAGAGGTCACTATGATTTCCCAAAATATTTCCATATTTTATACAATGGTTTGGTATTAACATGCTCCTTTTAAAAAAATTATATATATATATATATATATATATATATTTATTTATTTATTTATTTATTTATTTATTCATTCGACTCATGCGCCAAAATACAAAGTTTTAGTGGGTAAATTGAGAATTTTGATTCTCAAAATTTTAAAGTTAGCGAGTTAGCAGCGCACCTGGAAGGAGAGGATATTTAAGATAGAGTAAAACTCTTGATAATTAAAACGGTTGCTATGCATAAATAACAAATTTCAAATGAATATGATTAAAAATTGAGCAGTTGATGCTATAAAATAGTATCAAATTGATATTATATAAGTTGTATGTATAATAGATGCAGGTTTACAGCCACAGATTTTTAAATAAAAAACGGTGATTTGTAAAATGAAAGGAATTCTGGACATTATCTGTGTTGCAACCTGAAATAATGAAAGCCCACTAAAGCCTGAACTTTATGAATAGAAATCAATGAATAAAACTAATTATGTAGTAGAATGCATGCACTTTAAAAAGTTTTATTGCATAGTAGGGGTACCCGCATGGCTTTGCCCATAGTAGAAAATTAAAAGGTCATTTGGTTCGCCTGTATATTTACAAATAATAGATGATGAATTTCTCGCCAATCTGCTATGTTAATTTATTTGCCCATGCTATGGTAATATGCTTGTCCACAGTATGGTAATTCGCTCGGTAAAATGGGCTTAAAACTGGAATAAAAAAAAAGAACAAAATCGAATTTTTGAAAAATTGCTTCAAGGTGGTGCTCACACCGATGCAACAGACTAATTTTGTGCCAAATGTCATGAAAATTGGCCGAACGGTCTAGACGCTATGCGCATAACAAACATCCAGAGATAGAGACATAGACTTTTAGCTTTATTATTCGTAAAAAGTTGTTTTTCAATAAATGATGTATTGCACATAAAAAGGGGTAAATTACTTATGTATTTGCACACACTCTTCAAAATTCAGAAGTAATTAACAAATAAATATCTTCACAACTCACTGATCTTCTCACCCCTAATATCACTTTAATTTTGTAATTTGTCTTTCATCTAGTCTTGAACCAGATCTTGATCTATTTGCTGCAGCAAGTATAGAAAGGCGAGTACAAAATTTACATTCTTACAAATACATTTAAGAGAATATACCATAACTCTCAAAAATACATTAAATAATGCAATAGCCAAACATCTAATACATGGATAGTTAATTTATATCATATGTTATTAAAATACTTTAAGTATTATGGATAATTGGATATTAATAAAAGCTTATGAACTGTACCTCAGCTTTCTGAGAAAAGGGACAGGAAGTCTTAACCTCTTTTTCAATGCCGTTAGTCGCATTTGCAGAAGTCTTTACTGCTTTCTGAGGTGCCCAAGGGTTCCAAAATTTTAAAACGATAGGTTGTATGAACCTGTACCATATAAATAACAAAACAGGAGCAACTATGCACGGAATGCAAACCATTGTTACCTATAAGAACAATAAATAATGACTTATGTACGCTTCTAACTTCAAAATGAGTTGCAAACCGTTTAAACGATAGATGCTGAGGCAGAAAAGAGACGGTTCTGAACGTTAATACTATTATACTTGTTATTTTTAGATGAAGTTTTCAACACGCTGAAGGATTTCGTGAAGATTATTTGAAGATAAATAGTTTTTATGAAAAAAAACTTTTCAAACTGCGTATTTTTTTGGTAGCTTATCTAGCTAAACAGCTATGTAAACAAATAATTTGCAATCTACTGAGAACGTAGAGGAAATGATAATCTTGATAGTTTCTCTAGTTCCTGTCATTTTTAAAACCGAAACAACCACTATGCGGCGCTATGTAACCTAAATTTATTTCGGACAATATACGAGTCCTCTGGAACTCAAAACAAAATATTTTTTAAAAAGATAACAGAAGAGAGGTAAAGTATATTTTTTCATCATCTCTATATTAAAAACGAATCGTTTTTTAAGAAAATATAAATTATGTATCGAATTAAGATTTCTTTATCGATATATATCGTTATCGTAATTGATTTTATTAAAAGTTAGCAACAAGTTTGTATACGTGACATGTAAAATATTTTTCAAAAAGTAATTACAGTTCCTCTGCAATCCATGTTTAATAACCGTTTTCTTTGATCTTAGAAGAATCCGTTTATTTTTTGTAACAAAGGTTTTACGCCAAATAAGCATGAAAATGGGAGAAGACACTCCTGTTTCAGCACTTGTGCTGCCTATACTTGTTGGTCCTATCTTGGATAAGGTAAATTATTTCATAATATTGGTCAATAACTCTCTTTTGAAAGCTTTTTATATGTAATTCATTTGATACCCTTGTTTTCTTTTTTCGGTTTTTTTTTCAGCTCGAGAGAAAAGATATCGCAGCAGCACAAACTCTGAAGTCTGCAGTTAGCAAGGTAAAGCGAAATATCTCTTAAGTTTTATTAATTGTGCATATAATTGCTTGATTAATGCTTGCTGCAATTTTATTTCTTGTATTTTATCTCAATTGCGAATGTTCTATGACATTTAAAGGGTCCCCATCCTCATGAAAGTAAAATTGTTGATGATGCGAGTTTCTCAATTTTGATTATTGTAAGGGGCCATTCATTAATTACGTAAGGGCCCAAGGGGGAGAGGTTTTGGAAAACTCTCTACATACCCTTGCTTTAGGCGAAGGGGGGGGGGGGGTCAAGCCCATTCTTACTTAATATTTTCCATTTGGGTCTAGAAGGTAAAAAATGTATTAGGATGGAGCTGTTTTTTATTTGTTTTACAAAGAATGACTAGTAAAATATATTTAAAGAGTCGCACCATGTACGGCTATTTTTGATTAGTGTTGTTATAATGATGTGGATCGGGTAAATACCCAGTGGGTAGGTAAATATTTTTTGGGTATTTACCTGGGTATTTACCTAAGGCCTGGGTAAATACCCAAAAACTGGGTATTTTACAAAAAATGCAAAAAGTGAATGGGAATTTGTTTTTTAAATCTAAATATGAAATAATTGGTAAAACTGATACATACATATGTATTACACAGTTTATAATATTTTTTATTGAAAGACTTGATGAAATTATGAAACATATTGTGAACCAAAGAATCTTTCTTTTCAATGTAATAATTGGAGAAGTATAAGCAATTCAATGATGAACTTCAGGATTTAAAATCTCAATCTAGGTTAGTTATATCCAAAATGAAAAATAAAAAAAGGAAGCATGGCTGTTTGGAAGAAAAAACTGAGAAGTTATTAAGACTTGATGTTATTTATTTTATTGCTGTTTAAGTGATAACAAGACAAATATAGAAACAGTTTTCACATTAATAAGCAAAAAAAAAAAATCAAAAATATTATTTTCTGTTGCCTTGCTCATTTGCATTTGTTCCCCGGTACTTCGTGATGAAAATTTATTTAAACTATTTTTAATGCACGCAATTAGTGATGTAGGGTGGGAAAGTTAATATTTTTTTTGGTATTCGAAGGCTGGGTAAGACCCCTAGTAATTGCGCATTTTGCAAAAAAAATTTAGGTAGTATCAAAAGGTGATAATTTTCTTTTTTAAACATAAACAGTAAAATGAAAGATCAAAACTGTAAAAATTAATACATTATATATATTTTTTTGATTATAGGCTTAATGAAATCTTATCAAAAAAACTGTCAGAATTTAGAATGAACTATTTTAGGCTCAAATTTTCTTCACTTTAAAATACTATTTTGGAATTTTATTTTAAGACTTATTCCATCAGTAACACAGGATTTTTGAGACTGTATCAAAATTCTTTCCTGCTGCAAGTGCTATCTTTAATTTTTCTCTTTCCCATTATCAGTTCTTGAAATCTCCCATTATCATTTTGAAACAAACCTCAGCAGTTTCTTTCCTTTAGAATTAATTAAAAAAAATTTTAAACATCTTCAAACACATTTTACTGAAAAAGGATTGATTAAGTATTTTTATGCTAACATTTATGTTGTACTGCATTTATTTTTAGTATTAAAATGTTTTGTTCTTTAAATTAAAACATTGTAAAGCAGCTGGAACATCTCTATTTTTTCTCCCACTCAATACATATGCTTGAAATACAACAAAAAGTGAAAGTCAAAATTTCAAAATGAAATAAGCAAACTAAGGACTGATACGTTATCACGGGATAGACCAGTCACTGTGTTCGCAAGGTCCATTCTTCAGAACATCTTTGGTTTGTTCCTTTCTATTTTTGAATTTTAAATGTGTTTGTATATTATGTGTGTGTGCGTGTGTATTATATATATATATATATATATATATATATATAATATGAGATGCAGAATACGCCTGAACACTTGAACTAGGTTTGGAGGAAATTTCTGCAAAAGATATAGGTAAATAAATAGTAATAATAAATTGAGCAACATTTTGATGTTGTGCAGGGACATATTACTGGGTTATAAAAGACTAGGACCTTAAAAAAATTGGTTTGCTTTTTTTTTTTTTTTTTTTTTTTTTTTTTGTAATCAGTTGAGGTTTTTACTTTTTGTAGGATGGCTTTTTGTATCTGAAATTTGGCAATCAACATTGATTAGGCATATCCAACACATTTAATGTGAATATCATATTAGATTGCTAAGTTGTTTTACACAATACTTCTTTAAATATGTGATCAAAAAGAAATTTTGGGCAAAAATTTATTGTTTTGTATATGGTTGGTTATATACATACATCGTGGAATACATACAGAAAAGTATTTTAGTTGAATATAAATTTTTGAAATAAATACCCGGGTAAATACCCACTTTTGGTAATTACCCCTGAAAATAAATACTCGGGTATTTTACATCACTAGGTTGTATCATATACAAAAAAATGTCGAAAAAGCATTTAGCCTATTTCCAATTCTTAAGTAAATATTTCTTTACACAAATATGTTTAATCAAAAAATATTTAATTTAATAACAATGCCAGTGAGATGGAAGATCTGTTATTTTATTATTTTGCAGAATGAATAGGAGGCAGGGGTTTAAAAAATTTTACGTATCATAGGGGGAGGGAGGGGGTTAAAAATTGCCAAAACCATCCTAATGTAATTAATGAATGTCCCCTAAATAAGAATAAGTTCTGTTTCATCAACATGTTTTACAGCTAAGTTTTTTTTTTTTTTTTCTTTTTTTCAGGTTGAAAATAACCATCCTGGGTTTTTGTTCGACTTGGTTATGGGATTAGTAAAACAGGCAGATTTATCTGTGAATATGGCTGAAAGTCTCCTTAAGCTTCAAGGATCTGTTCCTGATTGTGAGGGTAAATTGGTGTTCATTTTATAACTCTTTCCTAATTACAATTCCTTAATAAAATCAAGCAATATTGTACAAAGCAAAGAAGCTACCTTTCTCCACTTGGTATAATTTGTAAAGTGTGACTGCTGGTATTGGTGCAGTCAAATTTTCGGCAACGACCACGTTGAATCTCTTTCCTGAAATAACTTTTTCCATAGTCAATTAAATCTCCCAAGATCAGTTTTCCTGTTTTAAAATGATTTAACATTTAATCTTTGTAAATAAATATATTTTGCTCTCAAAGAGTATTTTTAATTTTTGTTTGAAATGTAAGTAACCAAGAAAGTAATGAGTTATCAGATCATTTTTATGACTCCAGTGTAAAATATGCAAACCTGTATATAGATATAGCCAGGGGTAGAACTTTTGGTACAGATGTGATATACCCCCCCATTTGGCGACATTCGATTTTTTTGCACAAAATTAAAATATTTGTCTCGCCAATGAGGCGATAATTTTTTATGCATGGCATCCCTGGCCAAACTAACCTGTGTTTAGCAACCCGAAGGCAATCTTACAGATCTGTTCAAACTTGTTTACTTGGGTTGTTTGGGTTTCACGCAGGAGAGATACGTGGTGTTGTTTCGTGCAATATACCTTACAGGAATGCTTATTTTGTGTTAGTTTAAATTCAGTAGTTGTGTTTTGAAGTAAAAACATTAGAAAATGCCAGTTTCTTCAAACTTGAAGGTTATTTAAAAGTTAACTCCAACGTGGTGTGTATCTGTAACATGCCATTGTCATATGATGTATTGTTTTAGACTGAGTGTGAATATTTATACCATATAAAAAGGTAAGTTCTTTATTTTAGAATTCAAAAAAAACCTCTCACTTCCAAAATTCTTTGTTTTTACAAATCCTTGAGGGGTTCTTGTAGTTTTTAACTTTATTTTTACTGTATGTAAATTAATTTTACAGAAATAGTACGATTATTTTGTTCTAAAAGTTAATTCTTATGGATGCCACGAATTATTTAGACATTCTATTAACGTGCCTCCTTTATGTACTGAATTTTATGTTAACAATTGAAAGTTCTTTCGGTTGTACTCTTAAAAATGCTGAATTTTATTAATAAATCTGCACAATAATGGTGCATATTTCACACTTAAAACTGTGTCATTATTGTACACTGAACGGAAGGCGCCACCCTTGGGTGTCTCCATGAAAATATACATAACTGTGACCATACTCCGACTGTAATGTATATTAACAGTCGGAGGGATAACGTCCTTTCGAGCCAGAGGTCTCATAGTACTTTCGTAATGAGACCGAGGCAGGGCCGGCGAGCCGAGGTCTCATTACGAAAGTACTATGAGACCGAGGGCTCGTATCCCGGAGAAATGATGAAAAAAAAATTAATGCATTAATTTCAACTTGTAATTAATACAATAATTTATTTCATTGTATTTTAATATGTTTACAAAAAACCCCGGCCCTGTACATTTTTGAAGCATATATTTGTGATGTTTTTTGTTGTGCTTTTATGTTGTTTTTATATATATTGTGTTCTGAAGTGCTTTGATCATGTTTTTTTATCTGATTTTTTCCTGTTGGCGCTAAAAAAGCATCGCGAAGAACAATGTATGACGTATGTCGTCATACATCGTTTTCTTGGCGACGCTTTCTTGGCGCCAACAGGAAAAAGTCGCCAAGGGTGGGGTATATCACATCAGTTCCAAACTTTTTTTTTAATAATTGTCATTGATGAAATTGTGATTGATAATTTTACTGCTCCAAACACAATTTAAATGGTCCATTTCTGCATTGTGTAAGGAACAATTATTTGCGAAACAAAATTTTAACGTGAAAAGTGAAGTCAATCAGCAGTTTTTAGTTGACATGTTTGAGCAACGAGAGAAGAAAAAGATAAAGCAGGAAATTTACGCAGCAAAATCGTCTGCGCTGGGGGGGTGGAGGTTATAGGATGGCCAAAATAATATGTTGTAATGCTCTAGAAATTTTAAACCTATCTTCTCTTGCAAAGACTGAAACATTTTACAAAGATGTAAAATTTTGAAATATTATGCTGTTAAATTTTGAAAAGGAAAAAGGGACCACTAAAATTATATTCTGTTGGTCTGATGGATATTTTTCTGATATAAGGTGACCGGACCAGTGTTGATTTTGAGCCATGTGTATAGTTGATAGGTAATCATATTGTATACCTGTCAGTCTTCTAAGTAAGAGTTTTCAAACAGTGCATATTAAGGCTTGAAATAATGTTTTTCAGCGACAAAAGAAAAAATAAAGATGCTGTCTCTGTTACAGAAAATTATGTTTTCTGCAAAAAAAAATGTTGAAATCTTCCTGCAATAATGTTTTATGAAATAAGAATTTGCAAATGCAAAACTCAAAAAAAGGTTTTAGGAAAGAAAAATTATTTAATTTAATAAATTTAAATTTCAAATAATACAAAACAAACTAAGCATTCAAGCCATTATGATATATTATTCATATTTAAAGATGATGAAATTCATTTGTTATTTTGTACGAAAACTGACTTCCATTAATTATTTGAGTGAACTTAAGCATTTATGTTCATCATTTGTTAACAACATGTCATTTGTTAAAAGAAGAAAATTTTCCTAGCTTTTTTTCTATGAATATTTTTTAATTTCCAAGAATTATTTATTCCAAAAGTACAGATTTGACACAGCTTTTAAATCCATCTTGTAGTTGTTCTATAGTAAAGCTCAAAACTCGCGGTCGCCAGTCGCCAAATGCGACCAATTTTCAAATTTTGGCGACCATTATTTTCACTTCAGTCACCAATGTGGCTACCATTCGCCAATGCAACCTTCCCTGACCTATAGTCTTGACATATGACCTTTCCCCAAATTCTTTTGTCCACTAAAAGTTCGGCTATCGGATCGCCGGGGATGAGGGGGGGGAGTATTGTCCTCTTGTCCCCTAAACTTTCGGCCATCGGATAGGGGAGGAGAAAGGAGGAAGAAATGCAAGTTATTTAATGTATTTTAAATATTATTATATTTATATGCAATTGTGGCTAATTGTGCTTGCTCTGAATGGAAACAAAAATCGCAATCACGACGGCAAATTCGTTACAAAACTTTTGAAAACTCGGCTTTCTTTACACGCAATCGTAAAAATAGACAAATTTCACACACCAATTTAGTAAATTATGCTTTTTTGATCTTAAATTCATTTTTCAACTTTATTTCTCCTTAGCAAATGGCTGGTTCTTTGTTTTGCGGTGTTTTTTAAACTACGCGGTTTCAAAATGGCGTCGCGTTGTTAGATTGTTCATTTTTACCAGTTAAGACGAAAATATCCTTTCCAAAATAAATGAAAAGAATTAATCTTGTACATTTGGTTTACCTATGAATAAACAGAAATGGCATCTTCGAGTCGAAATGCATGGAGACAAGGTAAAAAGGATATCGCTAAAAAAAAAAAATTTTTTTTTTGCAAGATTTTTGATTTTTTTGTTTGAATTATATTGTTTGTTTTTCCTTTTTTTTTCTTTTTAAAATATAAAACCTACTGGAGGAGAGGACATATCCGTTTATTTACTTAATTTCTCCTAAAAAATTGTTATTTTTAAGTTTCGCGGTAAATTTTCAAAATGGCGCCGCATTGTAGATTGTCCATTTTCACCAGTAAAAAGAGGAAAATATGTTCCAGAATAAATAAAGAGAAGTACGATCGTATTTATAAAACACATAAATAAAAAAAATGGCGCCCTTGTGTCTGGAGAAGGTGGAAAGAATCCAGCTGGAACCCTTTTTTTCTTCTGCTGGATCTTTTATTTCATTTTTTTTTCGTTTTGTTTTATATTGTTTGCCTTTCTTTTATTTATTCATTTTTTGACACTCAGGCTTCGATTTTTATAAAAATTTTGCATGCATTTAAAAAAGCAAAAAAAAAAACATTTTTGTAAAATCGCAAATTTTTCAGGTTTTTTTTAAAAATTCTGTTCAAGTTTTAGGTATTTTGTTGTTTTCTTTATCAAGGAACTAACTCATCTTTAGGTTGAAAGCAGTGGTGTTTCTAGAAGTTTTGAAAGCTGAAAAAAAAAATAACAATAATAATATTCTTTTTTTATTTATTTTAATATCGTGATGTGTTTTGTTTAAAGAAATTAATACAGATTATAGTTTGCAAAAGATGTGTTAAATAATATCTGGGCAGAGTTGCCCGTTCCCACTCAAGTTCAATTCTCCCCCCCCCCCCCCCAAAAAAAAAAAAAATCCTCAACTCTCTTTTCCTTTTTTAGCTTGCTTTTTATTTTATTTATTATTTTTTTTAAATATTTTTTATTTACTTATTTTAATTATTATTTTATAAGAAAAGTTCTTTGCTACGCCAATGACATATACACACATTCTAAATAAATAAATGGAATAAATAAATTAAATAATTTAAATTAAGTTTGGCTATCATTTTTTGAGATTTGGCTACCATTTTATGAGGTTCTGGTAGCCATTGGCTACCAATTCAAAATTTGAGTTTTGAGGTATATTCTATAGCCATATGATTCATTTATTTTCCAAAATACTATCCAGTCTTTGTTTTTACGTTATTCTCATCAATCACGAAATTGAAAAAATTTTAAGCTTTTGCTGCAAAGAAAGAAAATGTTATCTTCGTGTAGAAGAAATAAGTAATATAGAATTGCAAAAAACATGTTTTGCAGGTACACTGCAGAAGTTTTAAGCTTCTCATGCTAAGCAGCAATGAATTCTTTGAAAATCTTATTACTGGACATTTTTTTATATATGTGTTGGGATGCGATATTGATAAAATTGTGGCTGACTACAATATATATGTGGCACAATTAATATCCTTTTTAGTGGACTTTAATGAATTGCATTAATATATATGTCCTCGGTTGTTTTAAATTAAATAAATATGAAGGCTCTAGTATAATGCTGAGTAAAACTTTTGTCCAGTTTAAGAATCTTAAAAATGATTTTGTTCTTGTTTCTTCCTTTTAGAATATAAATCAACTCGACATGAAGATGCCTTTCAAGAGCTAAATAAAAAGTCTTCATCGCTGAAGCGAATATTAAGCCGCATCCCAGATGAAATTAATGATAGAAAAACATTTTTAGAAACAATTAAGTAAGTAAAAAATAGATCTTGTCAAAATTTAATGGGTCATGTATCTTAAATCAGAGCTGCCAACTTTTGAAAATCCAAAATCGTAGCAGCATTTTGCGGTGGTGGAGGGGGGGGGGCACTACCACAGATTTAAACAGTGGTGAATTGTCAACAGTATAAAAAACAAAAACAATGACACTTAATATTTTCTGTACCATACTTGAAATTTGTTAATATGGAATAAAAAAAATTATATTCTTTATGGAATTTTTGGCAGTTTTTTCGCTTTCTTGCCGAAGATTTAATGACTGGATCAGCGTTGCGATCTAAAATCTGATCCATCTTTACACCATGGAACTTTCAAAGAGCAATGCTTGTTGCGCAGAGGCCGTCAGCACACGTCGTGTAAAATTTTGATTTTCTGAACTTACCGGGATTTTTTTGCATTCGTGATTGTAAATAAAAAAACCCAGAAAATCGTAGTTTATGAACATGCTTCGTAACGTCGTAGGTTAAAGCTGTAATTCGTAGAAACTACGATTTTTTCATAGCAGTTTGCAGCTCTCGCTTAAACTGTAGATAGGGCAAACCTAACCTGGCAGCATCTAAAAGCTGGGATTAGCATCTGCGAAACCTTCACAATACTGCCAGGTTATATTTACCCCAATATAGATACGATTGTGTGCTAATTTTGCACTTTAATATTTAATAATATACAATTTTTAAGTATAAAGCTACTTTACAAAGTAATTACTGTAATTAAGTATACAGACTTTGAAGTAATGCTTTAATTTTTAGTAATTTGTAATTATACTCAAGGTTTCTTATATTCTCTTCGTATCTGTTTTATTTGAAGCATGTAAGGGGCCATTCGTTAATTACGTAAGGACATGGGGGCAAGACCTTCCGTCTCAGGACGGATTTCCGTCTTGGACAAATTTCCGAGACGGAGGTCGGGACGGAAAGAAATTCGATGACTTTCTTTCAGTTTTTACTTTAAAAAGAATAATTGAGTGTTTGGAAAATATGCTTTAATTACTGGACCGTTCCATAACAACGAATTTACATCGACATTCTCTCAATTTTCCGCCATGGGCTTGTTTTGTTTGCAACGTTCTTTTGGAGGAATGGCTTTTCGACTCGCGCCGTTTGACTTTTCTTAGGTACAGCTCCTTTATTTCCAATTCACTGCATTGCAGACCAAGGAGTTGCTCGCTATTCTTGATTTTTCGAAATAATCGGCTCTAATTGAAAATTTAGCTTTTTCTCATGCTATTTTCGATTATTCTTTCGTTTTTTTCATTTGCGGTTTTTTTTTTTCAAACTTTACACGCATAAATGAAAATGATGTACGCTCTTAAAATGTCTTAAGAGTTGAATCTGAATCACCGATTGAGAGTGATTGCTGACGAGTTGAAATAATTAGGTCACAGCAAACGGCGTCCACCATAGCCAGGTAAAACGGAAACTATCGGGGATTTCAATGAAAATGGGAATTTTGGAAATAAATGAGGGGAAATTTCAAGCTGGTTGGAAACACCGATGAGCAACCGTTACTGCATTCTTGACAAAGACTTTAGGAATCACTAAATTCCAGGTCTTAAAACATTGATATTTTGGACAATTTTAAGAGGGAGGGGGGAGGTGTTACTCGAGGGTTACAGTATAAAATATCAAAAAACTGTATTGAAAGTCATTTTTGAAACTAAGAGTGGTTTGATACATCTCCTCTGCTAGCTCTTAAAAATTTAAAAGTCAAAGTTTTAGGCTGTCTTTAATGATGTAAAAGGGGGAAGGGGGAGGGTTTAAAAAAAATCAAAAATTGGAGTCTTAAAGACATTAATTTAGGCAATCTTTGGTGAATTTATGAGAGATGGTTTTGGTGTTTTAACATGAAAATGTTTTGTAGCTGATGTATTAAAAACTATTTGAGGCTATAATTAAATGGACTTGAGTGAAACGGCATTTGGGACCCTCTCTTGAAAAGTGTTTGTAATTGAAATCTTAAAACTTTTAGGCTGTCTTTGGCAATGTCAAGAGGAAGGGGCTCTCTTTAGGCAAAATTCCGACACTGGAGTCTTAAAAGAGCAACTTTAGACCGTCTTGGGGTTCGGGGTTCCCCTTTCCCAAAAAATATTCAAAGCTGAAGTATTCAGAACTCAATTTTAGGTAATCTTTAAAAGACTTAAGAAGAGGGAATTCGAAGGCTTTCTCTCAATAAGTTTTAGAATTTAAATTCTTAAATTTTGGGTGATGAAAAGTTGAAACAGCAAATTTAAGTCAAATTTAATGAACTTAGGGGAAGGAGTTGGGAGGGGGGTCCCTCTCCCCGAAAATTTCTCCATGCTGAAGTATTGAAATGCTATTTTGACTATTTTTGAGTGAGTTAAGAGTTAGGGAATTCAGGGGTCTTTCTCGAAACATTTTCGAAATTATAGTCTTAAAACTTTGGGTTGTCTTTGGCGATGTGTGGATGGGAGTTGCTCTCTCAATAGAAAAATAAATCTTAAACAAAAACTTACACTGAGTTTAGTAAACACAATGAGAGGGGGGGGGGTATTCCGCACCCCAGCCCGAAATATTTTCGTTTCTGAAATTTTAAGAGCTTTGTTTTAGATTATCTTTGGATGACTTAAGGGGGAAGGGTGTAGGAAGGTTCTTTCAAAAAGTTTCCAAAATTAAAGTATTAAAACTTTTAGGCTGTCATAAGTCATGTTTATAGGTAAGAGGGGTACTATTCCTACAAAACAGTTTAGAAACTGAAGCCTTAAAAATTTAAATTTAGGACATTTGTGGTGAACTCAGAGGAAGGGTTTCGGGAGTTCTCTTCCGAAAATGTTTTGATGCTGAAAATTTAAAGCGCTACTTTAGGCTATATTTGAGTGCCTGAAGAGGGATGTGATTCGGGAACCCTGCCTGGGGTTAGGATTCAGTTCCCCTATTTCTTTTTTTAATTAATGAATATTGGAAAGGATACCTTGTTTAAAAAATATATCTACTTCACTGAAGCGATTTTTTATTGCTAATTTTACCACCTGCTATCTTATGAAAGAATTCTTTTTCAAATGAAGACTGAGTGGGGGAATATCATTAGTCGGCCATACCCTTCCCCCCCCCCCCCCCCACCTTTCCTTCATTTCTGGTTTGTTGGCTCTACCTTATGTAGACATTCCGATCAGAACTGATTTATGTTGCAAAATAACTACCTTATGTCCTAAGCGATTTTATTGCTACAATAAAAATGTTTACGATCGGCAAAAACTAATGGTGCGTCGCTGCCAACGCTTTTACCCCTAACATTATCCAACATCGTCTAAAATTGCGTTTCTGGAACTTCAATTTCTAAATATGTTTGAAGACTGGAGGAGGGTTCCTGAACTCCTTCCCTTCCATAGTGCATTCAAAAAGTGTATAAACGTTATGAAAGATGGAGTACAATTTCATTTTTAAATCTTTGGTTTCTGGGAGGGCCTGGAGCACCGTCTCCCCTTTCTCTAATATTTTTGAAGGCTGCTCAATATTGTTATTTTGAAACTAACAGTTTGAAATAATTGATGTAAGAGTCCCTGAACCCCTCCTTTCCCAAAACTTTACAGAAATGGCATACCATTGCGTTTTTTGAACTTCAATTTCAAAAAATTTCTGAGGAGAGTCCCCCAGACCCGCCCCCCCCCCCAATCATTGCCAGATTTTAGATTTTTTGGAATTATGATGTCAAAACACTTAAATATTACAATTTAAAGGCTCAAAATTTAAATCAAACACAGATTCCAAAACTGGCATTGTTAAAATCTACAACATTAATACACATAAATTTTTCCTTAAGCCTGCATGCGGGCGGGGGGGGGGGGGGGGGGGAGTTGAAAATGATTTCCGTCTTGAACACATCACCAAACTTGCACCCATGCGTAAGGATGATTCTGGCAGTTTTTGACCCTCCCCCCTCCCCTCATGCAAGGGTAAGTAAGATTTTTCAAACCCCGCCCCTCTATCTTAAAGATTCCATTTTGTTTTTCAAAATAATAAAATAACAAATCTTACATCATTGGAATCGTTATTAAATTCCCTTTTTTTTTAAACCTTTTTATTTAAAGAAATATTTACTAAAAGGAATCTAGACTGCATATTTTTTCGATAAATATTTTTGTATCTGAAGCGATACTAATTAAAAATAAGACATGCCATACAGAGTGCGATTCTTTTATTATATTTTACACTATTCATTCCTTTTAAAAGCAAGTAAAAAAAACTCATCCTAATATATGTTTTACCTTCCAAAAGTAAATGAAATACGATCCTTGCCAAACGACTTGACCGGGAGATTTCTGATATGAAATATCTACTTGGAAAATATTACGTAAGAATGGGTCTGAGCCTCCCCCCCCCCCCCCCAAGTAAGGCTAATGTAAAGATTCCCCCCCCCCCTTGGGACCCTTACATAATTAATGAATGGCTCCTAAGTAAAGGATTGTAAGTGCCAAAATTAAAAATACTATTTGAAATGTATTACTTAAAATTTGCAATAAAAAAATTAACTGAGGTCAACTGTTTTACGAACTGCTTAAATCATAAAATTAAAAAATGCAAATGTTGAATTTTTAGGTCAGATAGTGAGTTAAAACCCTGAAGTTGCTAAGTAATCAAAAGTAGTTGTTAAATATATTGTTGAAATAATGCATTGATTTATTTCACAAAGTTGTCGTTTTTTCCTGCATGTGACAGCTAATATATTTTATTAAAAAAAGCAATTCTATAAGGTAATTAACAAAATTTTTTGCTAAAGAAACTGCATACCCTTTTGACTTCTTAAGGAATGATATTTTGTTCATTTCGTGTTAAATTATTAAATTTAATCTTAATGGAATAAATTAGCTGTCACGGGTTGGACAAAATATCCAATTTGTTGTGGAATGTATCTTCCATGGAAAGTTTCCCTGAAAATTATGAATAATATATAATCTGTGTAAAGAAATATCTTCAAAAAAAAAATTTTTTTTTTCCCATTCATGTGTTAAATGTACAATTATTTTAATAGTTTTATTTTTGTTTCTTACTAATAGAGAAATAGCAAGTGCCATAAAGAAGCTTTTAGATGCTGTCAATGAAGTTTCAGGATATATTCCTTCACCTACTGCAAAGCAGGTATGTCATTTTTGAACAAAAATTGGATTGAATATTAAAAATTTGAAAGGGGAGCTAGCTTTTAATTTTTTTCAGGAACTATTATATAGAAGCTTTGCCACCTTTTATTTTATACTGGTTGTGACAATCAGTGAATATTGTAGCAACTGAGTGGGCACTGTTGAAATGTTGCTGTTAGGATCTGCATAACCTTCACAATACTGCCAGGTTAGGTTTGCTCCAACTATACTACAATTGCTGAAAATATATGTGCATTTAATTGATATTTCTTAATGTCAAGCAATAATTATTTTCAAAATATACAGATTGTGAAAAGAGTTTTGCTTTCATGGATACATAATTGAAAGCAAAAGGCATCTTACTGAAAAAATTTGCTTGTACACTTTGTTTTGAGCTTCATACCAGCAGATAGTGTTTAGTTGTGCTAATTTTTTTTCTTTTTATATATACACTAACAGAAACTATCAAAAAGTAAAAAATTTAAAGCCTTCAATGTTTCACGAGTTTTGACATTAATAAAAGTAAATGCTACAGAAAAAAAAGTTAGAATTTTTATGTATTGCTTTATAGAAAAGGTTGTTTGGAAAATTTATTGTATAGGTACTTTTCGGAGCTATGCTTGATATTTTGTTAAATTCTAACAAGAAATAAATTCTAAAGAAAATTATCTTGTCTGGAAAAGAATAAGCAATCATACATCGTTTGATTTCAATGCCATTTTTACAGTGTGTTTGAAGATAAAACTCTATAGAATATTGAAATCTTTACTAATGTAGTTAAAAACCTTTTAACATAGAATTGTTAAAATGAATATTTTCAATAATTTTAAAGAATAAATGAAAAATAATTTTAAGTAGACGTTATGAAGGAAATTTGTTGGTCAAGTTTGATGATGCAAATAGGAACTCAAGGGGGGGGGGGGAACCTTACAAATAAGTAAATACAAAACGTAGGGGACCAGAAAGAAATTGAGAAAACAAAAGGTTGTTGATCATCTTTCATTGTAAATAGCTGAGAATAAGTGAAAGTTTCAGAAATAAATTAATGAACTATGTATAATTTATTTTTATACTTTTGTAACAGTATCTCTTATACCCACAGAGATATAAGCATTTCTTTCAAAAATACAAATTTTATTTGAAGGTTTTTGGCTTTTAACTTAGAGTTTTTCTGTCAAACGTTACTTTAAACAATTACGTTCTCTGGTACTAAAAAAACCCTTTAACTGCAGGAAATGTTTTTATTTTATTTTTATTATTATTATTATTGCATGTGGGAAAATATAAAAATTTTAAACAATGTGTAACATTGTTGTAAACTGAGCGGCAAAATATACTGTTGTCAAGGAATTCTCATTTGCTGGTCCGATAGACAGGCATCCATGGTAAAGTTTGACCAATCCTCAGATTCTTTCAAGCCCCCACAGTAAAAAAAAATTCCTTTTTAAAGAAACTACTAATTATCCCAATTTAAAAAAGCTGTTAACAAAGCCTGCATTTTTTTTCCAGTGGTAGTAGGTCCAGAACTAAGGAATAAAATTCACTGTATAGTATTGGTTGAACTGAAAGCATATACAGTGGCTCCCAAAAGTGTTTGTACATCTACGACTTTTCAATGAAATAGGACCCCATCCACTGGATAGAATTAATATTTCTGAATAGGTATTTAATTATAAGATCTATGATGAATTTTCAACAAAACTACATGATTTAAAAAAAAATATTAAAACTTAATTTTTTAAAAATCAAAAACCAAAAAGTGACGGAAATTTTATCTCACAAAAGTCTTTGTACACTTTAAAAAATGTCTATATATTATTGAATAATCTAACTTTTTATTAAGTTATTATTTAGTATAATATCATGCAGTATCAACAACACCTTTTAAACATCTGGGAATAGCTTTAATTCTTTTTTTTCTTTTTTTTTTTGCGTAATTTTTGAGTAAGTGTTTAACCACACTTCGAGTCTTACTGTTCCTAGCTCTAATTTCGTTTCAAAGCCGTATTTTCGTAATCTAGCCTCTAGATATCTCTAAATATGTTATATTAAGTTCAAATCTGGAGACTAAAGGGGTATTTTCTAAACTTTAGGACAATTTTTGAGGCACTAAACGCAAACGTTGAAAACTGAGCCTCTTGCCGTTCGTTATCTTGATAAAAAAACAAAGTTGTTTCCGATAGCGAAATTTTTGGTTAAGAGTTTAAAATTAGTTTTTAAAATATTTAAATGAACAGCATGATTCATTATTTCATCAAAAAATTCCAAACTATCAAGTTGTGGTGCTGATATACACCCTCACACAAGAACACTTTCACCGTCCTGATTAACTGGTCCAACTAAGTTCTTAAGGTTAAGTTCCTACTTTTTTCTTCTATTCACTATTATACAACAATTTAACCAAAAATGTTGAATTCATTTTTATCTTTAAGTAAGACGTAATTCCAAAGCGTTTTGAGCTTATTTATCATTGGTTTTGCGACGAAAAGCATAAGCTTTCTGTTTTTTGCACGGCCAAGAAAATTTCTGCGGGAAGAGGTCTCATTTATTCCAGCTAATCAGACTACTTTACGCACAATTTTTGGTGAAAATTAAATGCAAAAACTTTCATTTAACTCTAAAGAAACTCTTACAGCACTCAAATGTGTATTTTTCATAATTTTTTTAACTGTAAATCTCCGATCACGCTTTGTCAACTTTGCCGGTTGACCTTTTCTTACCTTGTTTTCGGTCTGATTCTTTTTTTTAAAGCATTTTATCAAGCACTTTACTTTAGAATTAATTAAATTAACTGATTTAGAGACATTTCAAACCAATTTACCACAACTGTGAGGAAAAAATTCAAATTTTCGAATGATGTTTGTGGTTTTTTACGAGTACCAGCCATTTTAAAGTAATAAGCACAATATTAAGGAATAAATAAACAAAAAATTAAAGCCAAATGACTTTTAAGGGTCAACACAATGCAGAAATAATAAAAAAACGACATATGATAATTTTAATCGGGAATTTATTTGAAAATATTTGAGTGTACAATGACTTTTGTGGCGTATTATTTCTCTGTCTCTTCGTTTTTTGACCTATTTCAAAAAGAAGATCTGTCAATATTTTGAAAAAACTACAGGGTTTTATTTAGAATGACATAGGAATGATGTGAAAAAATATTGCACTTCATTTTCAAATTCAGTTTCGCGTTAATTTCGTTTTAGTAAAAAATTTCAAAGGATACGAACACTTTTGGGAGCCACTGTATGTAAACAAAAAGTTTCCGTTTTATCAATAAACCGCATTAATTAATGTTTTGTTTTTCATTTTCTCATGAAAAAATATTGGGATATTGGAAATTTTTAAAATGATGTACGGAAAATGTAGTCAGATTTTTAATCACCAGATTGATTACCTATTGATTCCATATCGGTTTTTTTACAGCATGGATTCAAAATTATTTGGTTTCTGCAGTAAACATACTTTATATTCATGCATTTATATTTGGGTTAAAACATGCATAAATAATAATTAATTAAACACATTATATTTACATGAATAATTTTATTTTGTTTCAGGCATTAGACCAGCGAAAAAGAGAGTTTGTCAAATATTCAAAACGTTTTAGCAACACTTTGAAAGACTTCTTCAGAGAAGGACAGTAAGTAACATTACTTATTTATAAATGATTTTTTTAAATGCTGTAAAACATTGTTTATGTGTGTCACAAATGACTGATATAAAAGGATACAAATGAAACGGGAGTGCTTCGGTGCTGGAATGCTGTTCTAGTACTGCTTTTCTAAAAAAATAAAATTTCTTTTCACATTAAATTGATTATTTCTCGGGGAATCAATTGGCATTCTGAGTACTGTAAAATTTATGCATTCATCTCTGAGATATATATATTTTCTTATTTGGTAAAACATGCTTCAATTTATTTTATTTTAATGGCAAAAAATTAAAGGATTCTGGGATTTTAAGTAACATTAAAAGGTAATTTTTTTAACATTGTATATGCATTAATATTGATGGCTGTTTACATTAAAATATATATATTCATGAATAAACAATCTAAATAAAATTGAAGATGCAAAACGCAAGAACATAAAAATGAAAAAAGGTGAACCAGGGACCGACACTTTCTCAAGGGGAGGACTGGTCCCTAAGTTGCTAAACAGAAAGGACCTTGTGAACTTGGGGACTGGTCCTCCCCTTGAGAAAGTATTGGTCCCTGGTTCACCTTTTTTCATTTTTATGTTCTTGCATTTTGCATCTTCAGTTTTATTTAGATTGTTTATTCATGAATATGTTTGTACTGTTTTTGTTTCTAGCAGCTTTGCGCTGGCATTACAGTACACTTTAGTATTTATTCTTTCATTTTTTCAATGTCTTTGAATTTATGATTAAAATATGTTCTTAAAATGTATCTCATGTTGTGTATATGTATATAATATATATATATATATATATATATATATATATATATATATATATATATATATATATATATATATATATATATATATATTTTTTTTTTTTTTTTTTTTTTTTTTTTTTTTTCAAAAAATGCCCTATTTTTCTGAGATGTCACTTTGATCTCTGCAACATTATGTTTTTGAAATGAGAAATAATTTCTAAGTTTCATAATATTGTTTCATGCATTTCATATTGTAATTGTTCTTTTAATTTGAGGGAAAAAAGTTATTTAAAATCTTTTCTTCCTATTTCTAGATCCCAGGCTGTGTTCCTCAGTGCCATCTGTCTAATTCATCAAACAAATTTGATAATGATTACTGTTAAACATAAATGTGACTGATATTCTGAGATCTTTTCTAAAATTAATGCATAACATATTTTAGAATAATGAAAGAAGCATATCCTCATTCGTCAGAGCATTTTGGGATTCGTTTCTCAATTATAGGATTTGTAAACTCTACTTAATATCATGATTTGAATGTTGGTTTCATAAAAAAAAGAGTATTATATTTTAAAATAGCCAAACCTTACGCATAAATTTAAAATGAAAAGTTGTAAGCATTACATTTGAGCTTAGAATTTTTTGTCATGAATTTTGAGAATTTGGCTTAAAATCATTATTAATTCATTCAGATAGTTTGTATTCCATTGAATTTATGTGTAATATGTATTGTACAAATTTTCCTGAAAAAAATTTAATGCTGTTACTTTGAAATACAACGGTGCTTGTTATTTTCACTTTTCTCCGACTTAAGTTGTACTACATTTATCCATCTATTTGTTACTTTTATGTTGTTAGTCTGATAAGGAGCTCATGTACTATGTTATTTTTTGAAAATCACTTCCAACTATTTTGAGGTGAAAAAAGATTGTTTCATGCATATTATTTAGAATTAGCATTAGTTGACGTCATATTAATTTTTGTAAAAATAATTAAATCAGAACCTTTTTATATGTCAGTGTGCCATTTGTAAAATTTTGTTTTGATCTAAAGTAAGTTAAAGTAGTATTCATATATTCGATTGTATTATTTAATACCTATAAGTAAGAATTAAAAAATATATGATTTTTTTTTTTTTTTGTAACATAAGTTTTTTAGTTGGACAATTTAATGCATGAAACTTTGCTTTTATGATTTTTAAAGTTTTTGATTCCTGTGATTATGAGCCTGAAAGTGCATGTCAATCAAATGCAATTTTCATGGGCATCATTGTTAATCATGTTTTTTTTTAGCAAATATAAAAATGCATGGAAGGGGATTTAGTTTTTTAACTGTTTACTATTTCTTGAAGATACTGTGTATATATAATTTTTATTTCCAACTGTCCTCCACTGCATTCTGTTAAAATACGAAGGAGTAATCAATCTGCATCAGTGGAAAGATGCATTTTTGACTCCCAAATATTAATCATTCCAAACGTGTTAAAATATAAGTGCATGAGTACTTTTCAAAGCAAGAAACTATTTTTAAAGTTCTTTGTACATAAAAATATATATCAATATACAGTAAAATCCCTCTAATACGGACACTATCGGGACAAATTTTTTTGTCCGCAGTAGAGAGGTGTCCGCAGAACAGGGGTTTAATAATGTTATTTGCATTGGAACTGGGGAATTAAAAATTGTCCGCATAAGAGGGGTGTCCGCCTTTGAGGGGTGTCCGTTAGGAGGGGTTTCACTGTATATATATATTATCTATATAGAAATCCATATAGAGAAAAATCTCTTTGTTTTTCCTGCCACTGTTCATAGATGTCAGTACAAGGTGCTGGTGTTTTTTTTTAATGTACCATAATGTATGGGGCAACCTGTGATAAAATAAACTATACTTTGAAAGTTCATGTCTGATTTTATGAGTTACAGTAAAACCTATGAAGTTGACCACCTGTCTAAAACTTTAAGTCCAGTGCACTTTTTTGAGAAATTGGACACACCTTAATCTTAGGATCAAAATTCATATAAGTGATAATTATTAACCTTAAATACAAGTAAAAAAGACAAAAAATAATAATAATAATAATTGTAAGTGTTTCATTATCAGAAAATATTACAGATCAATATTTGAACCTGAGTAAAATCTTTAAGGCCAACATAGAATAAAGCATATGGGGACGAAAATTCAAATATTTATAAGCTTGTGTGGGAGCCATTCCTTTAAATTACTTCAAATATTCTTGTTTTCATGAATGAAACTAGATTTTGACAAAATTCGGAATGTATTTTTTACCATTCATCTTCGATGGTAGATTTCAGCTCTATTGATGAAGTAAAATGTCTCTCCTTTGCATAAACTCTTCTTGCTAAGTCACCCAATAAGTTCTCTATTGGGTTAAGATCTGGAGACTTGGTCATTTCAAAGTTTCAACATTGTTTACATGGAGCCTATTTTTTGCACTGTTACTCGGATGGATAGATGCATTGTTTTGCTGATATTTTCAATTTTCTCCATTTTTAAATTCAGCATTTGGTAAAAGATGACTTGGGAGGACATTTTGATAATGCTTGTGAGTTCATTTTACTTGAAACAAACACAACTGAGCACACACCATTGTATTCAAAGCACTCTCAAGTTCTGACAGAGCCTCCATCTAATTGGCGCTGATAGAATATTTTTTTTCTTTTCTTAAATCATGCCAATAGTACTTCCTTCCGTTTGGTCCACCCAAACTCCACTTCTTTTCGTTAGAAAAAAAATATTTGTATTTATCAAATGAATGTTATTATATGGTCATGATTTCCAAGCTAAAGTTGAAATGCTCTTTATTGTGCATTTTCAATAAATGAGGTTTAAGCAATTTTGCAGCATTAATAAAATTTCTACACTTTCTAATTGTGTTATATATCGTTTTTGACAAACATTTAAACCTATCGTCTGAATAAGTTTCCTGGTTGAGAACTTTTCAAGTAATGTAATAATTTCCAAACTCTTCTTCCATGACGCGAGGACAAAACTTTTAAGTTTTCCCGGGTTTTCTTTTTACCCTAATTGTGTTTAAAACGAACAAAAATGTTGACTTCAGTCTTCGATCTCCCTATTTTTTCCCAATAGTATGCCTACTTATCCTTGTTGAAGAAAAAGCTTCAATCTGCCCTCTTTCTTGAACAGTTGACTTTTTACCTTACCATATCATCAAAAGTAGGACAAAAACTTTGAAGAAATTAATCACAAAACTGCAAGTTGGAGGGTTTCCACAATCTTGTTAACTGAGGTGACATTTATTACAGTATAAGTATTTGCAGTTTTTAAAAAATACTAGTAGCCTTAAAGTTTTTACTCGAGCTGAAATGCTAACTTTGAATAAATCACTGCTTTTCTGGTTATTGCATGCTTTACAAATCCTGTCTGTTGCGTTATTTCTTACCAATGAACGTTAATAATTAATAATACAATAATATTAAAATCCCTTTAATTTCATTTCCCTTTTTTCAAAGAAAATTATGCTGGCCTTAAAGTTTTTACTCAGGCTGTAAGTTGACCGCTTTTTTTAGGCCCGGAATTAGCCCTTATTATATAAATCAATCTTTGTAAGTTGACCACTAAAGTAGTGCACCGCAAGTGGGCAACTTATACAGGTTTTACTGTATGAGCTAAATATCTCATTACTATAAATTGCATTGAATGAGTTACTTTTTTTTTTTTTTGTACATAATGTAAAACAAACATTTTAATACAGCCAAAGTATCTCATACATGCATATACTCCCAAATTTTGATGCCTTCTCCCGAACTTTCTAATAAAGTAAATATCTCCCAAATTTCACCTGAAATAATGAAATTTTCCAAAGAAAGGTTTTTTTCAGTCATTAGAATTAGAGGGCAAATCCAATGATAGTGATTTCAAAAACGAAACCTTTTCATACACAAGTATAAAAATTGTATGTGTCCGATTATTTTTGTAACATGTTTACTTCAATTTCATCATTTTTAAAACTTTTTGTTCCCCAATAATGTGGTAAAACTTTCCTTTTTTTTTTTTTTTTTTGAACTTTCCTAATTTTTACAGAAATGCTTCTTACAACTTATGAGACAATTTTTTTTTAAAACATTTTTTTTTTCAAACCTTTAAAGATGTAGATTTTTCTCATCTTCAAAGAAGTAAAAATTGATCCTATTGTTTGAAATTCAGGTCGTTTACAGGCTTAATTTTAAAAATTCCTACTTATGTTTGTAAAATCTATTTCACATTCAAATTTTTGTATTGAAATTTATTTATGCAAAGTCTCAGTAGTTTTACCAAAGACCATATAGCTTCTCATAAGACTGGACACTTCCGTAGAGAGCAATGCTTTCGCGTTTTCTCCCACTTTAAGGAAAGTTAGTTATCATAGCAAACAACTTTACAGGCGAGTTGGCGATTCAATTTTGGCAGAAAAAAGATTTTATATTGTGTGCGTCGATTATTCGCCAAGTTCTGCTACTGTGTGTGGTGCGTTGTATGCCTGGATCAGGTCCCTTTTCTTTTCCCTTTTGGCAAAGGGTGGTAATTACGTGGGTATTTAAGCTTCAGAGAGGGTTATCAGGAAAAAATGAAAGCAAATAAAAAAACAAAAGTAACATGGGAAGTTTGTTGTATCAATAACAGGCTGTTTACGAACATACAAAGAGTAAAACCAAGATCTCTTTCATTTATTTTTTTGCTATTTAATTTATTACTATTTTCCTTTTTTATTGCATATTTTTTTTTATTAAATTCATTTACTTTGTATTACAGTGAAGCACCGTTTATACATTTCTCTTTTATACGCTTTTATCAATTATACGTTTTTTTTAATTGGTCCCTGCGAAGTCTAATACACATTAACCTATACCTATTATAATTTTTTTCATTTGTACATTTTTTTTATACAGTCCCTTCAAAAACGGTGCTTCACTGTATTTATTTTTGAAGCTAGCTCTGAGATGTATTTTCATTTTTGTTACAATTGTTTAACTCGTAAGTTTTATTTCTCTAATCACATTTTGTAAGTTATTATATGACGACAAGTCATATGTTAAATTACAATTACGATAAAGGTGAGATAGTAGCAGAATGAAAAATATGTAAATATAATGTATTTAAGTTAAGGAAAAAGTATTCGAGCAAAACATGGGTTTATAATCTGTCGACGGTTTGGGAAGGGTCATGACCCTCATGACCCTCCCCTTGCATACCTCTGTTCAATACCAAATATTAATCCTGTGAATAACAAAATAATTTGGAAATAGAATGTTTAAGTATTTTGTCTTCAGTTCAGACAAAATTATCGACAAAACTAAAGTGTTATTAATGCACATTTTTAATTTTTCACTAATATTTTAGGTATTTTAATGCCTATTTGTTAGACCATGTTAATGATTTTTTTAATGCATATAACACAACTTACTCCATAAGCTTCTTGTGCTTACTATTAAGAAATTGTGTTCTATCGCGTGCTTTATCATCCTACTACTTTCTAAGTATAGCTTGAAAACAATGTTTTAAATAATAATTATTTCTGAAATTCGCAGCTCTTACGGTTCTTTATTTTCCTTCTGTTTATGTTTAATTCCTTACATTCAGTCGAATCGCATTTCAGATGTTTAATCAACAACCAATTGATTTTTTTTCCTCCTTTTATGGCATAGAATCAAGGCTACCTTCATAATAAAGTTTAGTAACCTAATTCCGTTCTTTAATGTTATGTCTCCTTTAACTTGGCAAAGGTGTTTCAAAAAATAAATAAAAGATAAAACAAAATACTAATAATAATCATTAAAATTATCGAACTGCTGAAAGGTTGTTATAAATCTCGTTAAATTAGGGTACATAAAGCAATAGAAACAGTTTTTGTTCTCATTCTCCGTCCATCTCAGCGCCCATACGTTGATATCTGAGCCCTACAAATTTGCATTCTACTGTAACAGTAAACCTAAATATAATTTCTCCCTTTATTTGGCCTACCTTTCATGAGTTTTTAATTGCAACTGTACGGTTAAGAAACTTTGTTCAACAGCTCTGTGGGACAAATGCAACACTTATATTGCTGAAAAGTATGAAACTGATCTCACGGGAATACGTTTTTAACGAACTAATCTTGTTACATTGCGCGTTTCAGCATTTTAATGTTTGAATAAATTTCCAAGAAAATTTAATTTTCAGGATAAAATGATGAAAAACAAAATAAATCTATACTAATATTATAAAGAGAGAGGACGAATTTTTGTGTGTTTATATGTTTGAGGTAATTTCCGGAACCACTGCACCTATTTGAAAAATTCTTTCACTGTATGAAAGGTGTTTTCTCATTGAGTAACTTGAGCTATAAATCGGAAAAAATCCGAAAAAGTTCTTTTTTTATTTCAATTTAGGCCCAAATTTCACGTAAATTGCCTATTATTGGCTATTAAAGGGGTGAAAAATTACTTGCACATATTAATATTATACATCGTTGGAAAGGGTAGAATTTTCCGCGTTCTAAGCAATTTGTTTCGATAATCTAACTTCATTACCATGGGAGTAATTTGCGTTTTTAACTCGAACTATTTTAGGCTTAACTGAAATTTAGACACTACTTTTTCCTTTAAATCTATCAATAAAAAGCGAAGGAATTATCCCACAGTTTTCTTTTTGACACCATTGAAAAAAGCGACATTTTTTACTCCAGAAATATCTAGACCTATGGTCGCAAAAATTAGCTTTTATCTTCAAAGGGAAAAAAGTTACAAGTGTTTTTAAAACAATTTCGAAATATGTCATTTTGATTCAGGTTGTCAACTATTTTATTTTCACGTTTCCACGGTTACGCTTTTTGAATCCATTGTTTATATCCTCAGTTTGCATTTAATATCTTAAACTTATGATATTTCATGTTTTCTTGGTTACGCTTTCAAAATCCATCTTTCGCATTTTAACTTCTTAAAAGTATTTTAATATCTGTCGTCATTGTTTGGAAGAGTGATTTTGCATGGTGTTTTTTTTTCTTTTATTTAAGTTATTTTTTAAGTTATTAAGTTATTCTTTTAATTAATTGTTGAATATATGTCACTTGACACAATTTTTTTTCTCAAGGTAGACCGGGCAAAGCCGGGAAACGCAGCTCTTAATATAGAAAGATTTGAAAGCTACTGTTAATGTGATTTTATACCTTTTAGTTTGTTTGGTGAAACATTTATTATTGCCAAAGAAAAAAACATCCGCTTCACTCCGAAAAGGGCTGGGTTCCGGTAGCGTGGTCGCTTGGCACGTTAGGCGCTGAGCAGGGTTCTGTCTAGGATTATTGTTTTAAGGCAACCGTTAATGTAATTCATTGTTTTAGCGATTTATTTTGAAAGAAAAGAAACTTTTGATTTGTTTTTATCCAAGTGAAATGTACGACATTTTCTTTTTTTTTCTGACGATTTTTGAATGGTCCACGGAATGTTTTTTCTTTTCATTAGACGGATGGATCATGATAGCGTGGTTGCTGGGCAAGTTTGACGATAAACAATAGAGTTATGGAATTATTTATACACTTGAAAGACATTATTTGATGTCTTTTTTTCTTCATTTGGGGAAATATTTTATATTGCAATAAAAACCGCTTCACTCGCTAAATAGAGTTTTGAAGCAAATGTAAATCTAATTTAATCATTTGAGAAAAAGTTTTAAATTCCAAAGAAACTTACATAGTTTTTTTTTTTTTTTTCTTTGAAAAGGTTAGTACGCATTTTATACAAAGAAAAATGATCATTTCACATCAGAGGGGGAGAGAGCGTCAATTTTTTTTAATTCAACGGACCTCCATTATATTTTTAGCACGGACATCGCTGTGCGGGTACTGCTAGTAAATAAATAGAGCATTTGTTATAAGAATAAATGATTAGAAAAGAATGTGTGTGCGTGTGCTTAACTGTTTTAATTTTTTTATGTATATAAAGATAAATTATTCAAAACGGTGACTACTGCTTATTCCAAGGGACTATAAATTCTATATTTACTCGATTATCAGCATTCAAATGTGTTATTCCGAACTTTATGTATTTCGCTCGCTCCTAAAAGAATTTGACCATCAAATTAACTACTCCGAAGGCCAGAGCCGTATCCTGAGGGGGGGGGGGGTATCCCCCCTCCAAAACCCGAAATGTTTTGTAACGTAAATTGTAATGAGCTTATGGATGAAAAGACATCCCACAAAAGCTTTTGTCGGATGTCTTTTTATCCATAAGCTCATTACTTTTTGCATTGAAAAAGTAATGAGAGTCCCTGTAACGCCAAAACACGTATCTGCAGTAATCTGCGAATTTGTGCTTTTCTGACGTCGTTATTTCTTACTTTACTATTCAATACGGTTTTTTTTATTTTTTTTAACACTTTTTAAACTCGACTCTTTCGAAATAGTTATTTTTATCGATGCACATGTTGCACTCAATATCTTTGGCCACTTACATTCCTTTGCATCCAACCACATTAAATGTTCTATGTGCCAAAAAAAGAAAAAAAAAACTTTCTACTTGAGATCTTAATGTCCATCTTTCAAATGCTCCATGTTTGTTTTTCAAAATCAGTTTTTAATGTAATATTACACTTCAAAATTTCTTGCTTACATTTCATAATTACCAATGGTGATACATCAGAGTCATAGTCATGTTTTTATGGTTTAATATTAAGTAAAAGAAATCATGATGACTTATTATGCTGCTTGGAAAAGCAGGTTCTCCGTTTTCCTGTAATAGAGAATGAAAAATATATGTACAGAATATAGAAACACTCATATCACAATTGCAAAGAAAAGTAACTAAAAGCTTAATTGCAAATAAGAAATTTCAATATTCATTCTTTTAACCAATTCCGTAGTTCATCTATCAAATGCATTGCGTGAATATGTAAAAACAAATGTTTCAAGTTGTATCATGCTCACTCTATTTGCAGGCGTGGGACATTTTTAGGTAATTGCACCTGATTTGCCAAATTTTTTAACTGCAATATATTGGGATAAAAGAAACCGTTATGTATCATAGTAAGAAGCATCAACTTTCTAAAAAAAAATTTTGTACTTGAAAAATCATGAGTTTTGCAGGCGTGACCATACGGTGATGTTTTCATAGAATGTAACTCCTGATTAAAAAGAGTCTACGAGAATAATGTTTCAGACTTAAATTTTGGCTGCCCTTAGTTAGAAAAATTACACTACAGATTCTTGGTTGCTCTTAATAATATTCAAACGTTGCTTTTTTTTTTTTTTATGTCTGAAATTGGTGCCCCTATTTCTAAAATATTTTTTTGGATGGGATTAGCACCTCATCTTTCCTGTTGATGCGGATGCTGTTTAAAGTTTTTTTTTTTCTTTTTAAATACTGGCGCCCTTTGGGTTTCTTATCCACCACCCTTTTAGATATTCCAGTCTGTCCTTGGTTAAGATCTCTCATGAAGCCCCATTGGAAAGAGTGAGGGAAAAAGTTCATTATGAACATCCATTGATGAACATTGTTTGTTCAAAAAAATTAAAAATTCTCGCGGAACAAAGTGAACTGTCAAAACAGAATAAACCTGGGCTGCGGAATCAGAAGAAAAACTTCAGACTTCGACTCCAGAATTTTAGAACCTTCAACTCCGACTCCTTTACCCCAAAATCAGTCCAACTCCGACTCTGCAACACTGGCAGAGTTGCCAATTCTGAGGCAAAATGATCCACTCCGACTCTTGGAATTTCGAAACGTTTGTCTCTCGACTCCAACTCCTCAGCCCTGGAATAAACGATACAATAACGGTAAGAATCTAGATCTTGCGGATATAGATATCTATCAATTTTGGTTTCAGAGAAATATTTCATAATGACAGTTTATCTTCATCTTTCACCAGGGTCGGGGCAACAATTTGGCACTCTAAGCAACATTAACAAGTTTTGTCTTAGATTTACAAAAGCTTAATACATTTTATGCCTTTATAGAAATTTATTTTCTAACAAATTGAAAAATTTAAAAGAACAGTAATAAATACTTACAAAGCATGTAATTTTGAAAACTTCTGAAACTATGAACTTCATTTGTGTTTGTCTAGACTTTCGGACACTGAAATTAAATATAGATATACATCAATAAAATACAAATAAAACATAGGTACCAGTGCTGCGATGCCCATATCCCCGTACGGATGTTTCCCGTTATTGCCATCAATGTCTTCATAGACCCTGGCTTTTGGAAGCGTGGAAAATTATTAAAATTAAACAATTCACTAAGATAATAATTTAGTTATAAAATTCAAAACCAGGTAGATAGGCTCATAAATTGCATACATGTCGAAATAAATCGCTTACTATTTTTCAAAGTGAGAAACATAAATAAAAATAAAGCAATGCTAAAAACCACGATTAACAGGCATTCTGGTCGCAGTATAAACTTTAAACACATGTATAATTTCAAGGATTTTTCCTAAATTCTCAGAAACTGATTTACATATCTCTGGGCCTTGGGAATAAAACCATTTGTAGTGGCAGAAAAAAGTTGGCAAATTCCAGTTATAAACAAGGTTCTGAAGTTATTCAGGGTGGCGACAGATCAGGGAAAAGTCAGGGAACTTTATCATTCGGGGAATTTAAAAAAAATAACAAAAATTCAGGGAAAATTGATCAAATGAAGAAAAAAAATTTTTTTCCTTGCAAAATGAAGTACTTTGATTCCCTACAAATTTTCCGCCAATTATTTGTTTTAAAAAAGTAAAATTAATGAGGTGCGATTATACAGGGCCGCATATTTGTGCATTTATTTTCCTCAAGGTCAAAGTATTCAATCCTGGGATGAGCTTCCTAAGATTGCTTCTGTGTAAAGTTGTTTATTTTACCTTGCTTGAATTTTCCTTCCAAGCACTCCAAGCTACTACATAAAATAAACAACCCTATAGGCAAAGAGGAAGCCCTTGCCTTTACTCATTGTCTTGAAGTAATTAGCATAGTGTTATCACGATTTCAATAAAAAGTCTTTGTTTAAATAAATACTGAAAAATCTTAACAGTTATCTCTGGGTGTTTTTAATTTAGTTGCTAAAATTGAATTTTGACTGAAAATCTCTCTCTCTTTTTTTTTTTTTTTTTTTTTTTTTTTTTTTTTTTTTTGCCATGGTATTATTTGCTGTCACTTCAGATTACACGAAGGTTTTTTTTTTTTTTTTTTTTTTTTTTTTTTTTTTTTTTTTTTCCCCAGACTTTGAAACTCTTTTATTTTAAAACCATATACATTTTGAAATTAATAATTGTTTTTAAATTTCAATGTTGTTTGTTACTAAAGTAATCCAAGATTTTTTTTCGGCAACTAATGAAATCAACTGAAATTGAGTTGTGTACATACAGTAAATATTTTTATTAATTTTAATAGTTAAAATGCTGTATTCATCCATTAAAACGTAAGTTCTTGATTAGATAATAGCTCAATATGATTTGTTGTTGAAGATTTCAATTTGTTTTACATAAATATGTCTATTCTGCCGGTGCAAGTAAAGGGCAATAACTGCACTTTTTTTTTTTTTTTTTTTTTTTGCAGTTTTGTCATCTATTACACGTTAATCTTTATTATACTTACTCACTTATTTGGTTTCTGCTGAAAAAGAGGTGCGAAAAAGACGTCTAATTCCAACATTTTCTTATTGTTAGTACTGAATCCTCCACACATTTCTACAAATTATCTCGAAAACTAATTTCTGCAGATACTACCGTTTACCTGTGCACGTTAGTATTATTTACATTAGTAAAACTACATTACTTTTATACTTTAACTATCAATTGTTATTCTTGCAGCAACAATTGTCCTGCTTGAAAATTCAGTTCAAGATTTTTTCCATTCATTTTTTTTTTTAGTTTTATCATGATTAGGTATCTCTTTAAAAATGGTTTTAATAATTTCTTAGAATTCTTATGTTAACTGATTCCTGGAAGAAAAATATTTGTTTTAAATTTCCTACAATATTTCTCTGTCGATAATTTAATATACTATTTTTACCAAAAAAAAAAAACGGAGCATCTTTTCAAAGTATATTCTAGAGATGTACCGGGAAGCACTTTGGCCGAGTTACCGAGTACCGAGTTCCAATTATGTTTTAAGAAGAACCACAAACACACAGGTGACGAATTTTGAACTCATTGGAATAGTAGTATAGACCCCCATGTACAAATAATATTTTTAAAACAAAATTCCAGCTGAAATTTAATTACGCATTATTTAAAAGATTTTGTTTGTGTCAATGATTTTACAAATACGTTTTTTTTAAGTTGAAAATTAAAAAAATACAAAAACGGTGGGATTAATCCAATTGGAATTAAAACAAATTATATCAAATCTATACTTCTAGTCCTTCAAACGTAAAGAATTTTTAAAAGCAAATGAAAGAAGGTTAAAAGCACAAATAAGCAGCACTGCAGACACGTGTTTCTGCGTTGCAATGAACATCTTTTTCAGGGCATAAAATGTAAGCTAATGAATGTAAAGAAATCCGACTTTTGTCGGAAGTTTTTAAATCCATAAGCTCACATTTTGTGCATTGAAAAAAGCAATCCTTATAATGGCAAAACACTTGTCTGCAGTGTTCCTGCGCATTTGTGATTTTAACGTTGTTTTATTTTTTAAGAAAAGGTATTTTTATGTTTCTTATAAATAATTTTGTTTGTGGCAATAACATAAAAATTTCATATTTTCTGTACTTACCTTTTCTGCCCCATTTTTAATAAATAAGTTTCATTGATTTCGGGGCATTAAAATATAAAATTTACCCCATTGAAGCATAACAAACTTCATTATTCTCAAAATTTGAATTTGACTTGTAAATTTGAATTGTAAATGATTGCAGTATATTATATGCTTGCACTTTTTTATTCATAGTGAAATCTGCTTTGAACAATATTCAATTTTGTACGACTACTCGGTATTGGCCGAGTACCTGATCAAAATTTGGCCGAGTACTTACCGAGTACTTACCGAGTACTCGGTATGTCTCTAAGTATATTCTTAACTAACAGCTTAAACCATTCTGAATACTGTATTTTATTTAATATGCAATGCTTTTCAGATTGGGCAAAGAAAAGGAAACCATTAGCATTGGTAACGTAAATCAGGGAAATTTGGTGAACTTAATCAGGGAAAAGTCAGGGATTTTTTTTTTTTTTTTTCAGTTCCTGTCGCCACCCTGTTATTTGAATGAAAACCAAATGAAGACGAAAAACATAATGTAAATGAATTCATTTTAATAACTTTGGTTTAACAAATTCTAAAGTTATAGATAAGAATTTAAAAGAATAATCATTAATCATTACCGAAACTAAGCGTTTGAAGTTAAATAATCTAATAATGCTGCAAAGAGCATCCATACCGAAAGAAATTGCTGAAGAATAAAAAAGAAGAATCAAGAAGATGATTTAGCTTCTGCAAATAATTGTAATAATAATAAACAAATGAAATTGAAAAATAAAAAACGAAAGAATGTCAATAAAAATAAATATTATTTTTTAAAAAAAGGCCGAGTAACCAATGAATTTTAAAGCTTAAATCGAGGTTGTAGTAATTATTTTTGTAGAAATTATCACATAAAATTCAAAATGATGATGTTACTCGTATCTACCAATCACAAAGACAAAAGATTGAGTGATATGAAATATATACGTCAGTCCACTGCCTAAGTGAGCTCAATTAGCAATCTCGATTGTTCAAAAGAAAAAAATTAGAAATTTAGTGAATCTAAAAAATACATAAACTCTATAACAAAAAAAAATTATAATAATAATAATGACGCACCTAGACGGAGTTTTAAGAATGAAAAGAAGTTTTACATATCTAAGGAGAACGTTGCTATAAGAAAATGATTACAAAATGAAAGCTAAATGACCATTTATTACTGGAAAAATTTTAAGTAAATGGAGGTTTTAGTCAGTGGCAAGCATACCAAGCACGGGTGACACCTGAAGTGGCAATTTGTGGTGTATCCACCAATCAATGGCAACGTAAAGGAAAAAAAAAACAGGGATTCCCTGTAGCGCCCTTTTTACTGCCATCGGGGAAATGGCTGCTTACAACTACGAAATTTGCATTAATTTCTAACGTTTAGTAATGATTCTTGAATTCTCATTTCTTTCTACGTGGGCCAGAATATCCACAAGACTTTAAAAATTGATTTAAAAAGAATAAAACAAAGAAGTCATGCATGCAAACAAAAATTACTAGGCTTATTAGCATTTTCTACGCTACGGCGTGCATTTGTTTTACCGTTTTCATCCGCCATAAGACGGTGGCTGGTGTGCCCCCAATAGTTTGTTCGAGTTGCGAATTAAAATCACTAGAAATACGCAGACGACAGTCTATTACGATTTATCTTTCTTATTGTTGCATTAATAAAGCTATTTTTATTCGCACAAAAAAAAAAAAAAAAAAAAAAAAAAAAAACAGTTCCTCTTGGAGCGGTTGGCGCCAAAATTGAACCAACACCTGTTTACGTATAGGTTCACATTTCTTCCAAATTTCTTCTAGAACGTAGCATTACTTCTTGAGATGGCGCTCGAAATGAAAAAGAAAGAACGATTGCGCCACCCCTTTTTCAGCTATTGACACCAAAATAGAATCAGCTCTTATACTTGCTTAATGGCTACTTGTCGATAAATTTTTGTTTGATTTCGTTCATTATTTCTTGAGATATAGCAGTCACAATTGATGACAAAAAACGTTCTTTAGCTCAGCCCGCGTTTCAGCTATTGACACAAAAACTGATCAGTACCTGTACATGTTAGAAGCAGCATATGGACCAAATTTTGTTTGACTCCGCCAGTTACTTCTTGGATAATAGCAAGCATTTTTAACTCAAAAAACGTCCCATTGCTCCACCCCCCTTGGAGGAATTCGCGCCAAAAACCAAAGGGCACAAATGCACATAGGGGCTTATATATGTACCAATTTTCGTTCGTTTTCACACGGTAAATTTTGCCGTACAGCGGCCACAAAAAACCGGTCACACACATACGGACACACAGACAGGCAGACATTTTCCAAAAATGGTCGAAATGAACTCAGCACACCTCAAAACGTTCAAATCCTTCGAAAATTCACATGAATCCAATACTTTCTTCTGTATATTAGATATAGAAGAAAGTAAAAAGGAAGTTCCCGTGCACCACCCTGTTTTACACTTCTACTTATATAGAGGAGACTGTTAAGTATTATACTACCTTGACAATGGTATACCTTGCGCCATGCACTCTAATCAGCTTGCTAGAGCTTTTACCTAGTGAGGAATCACGGTACTATGTCAGCCATAACAGTCTCTCCACCTGCCAGAGTGAGTTGTAAGTTGAAACTCCAGCTTTTATGTGGACAGTGATTGTTTTGTGATTTGTGCACAAACATAAATTACTTTTAAATTGAAAAAAACCGCCTTCAAAAAATACCCATTGACTAAAAAGCAAAAAATAATTGATTACACTTACATTCTATTTCCTACCCAAACATAGAAATGAATTTTTTTTACAATTCCAGTACAAAAATCAACTAAACTAAACATCGAATTATAAAATAAACACTGATTTAAATTACTATACGATAAATTATTTTAAATACCTAACTAATTATATTATATACGATCTCTTAATTTTTAATAACCTTTTGAAGTCGGAGCCTCCTATAAACAACTACATAACGTAACTGACAACCCACCGAATCCTGAATTAAACACTTATTTAACTATACGGGAAATTAGTCTTTAAAACTAAACCTACTCAGTTACGTTAGGTAGTAGTTTATAGGAGGACCCGACTTCAAAAGTTTATTGAAAATTAAGAGATCGTATATAATTAGTTAGGTATTTAAAATAATTCATCGTATAGTAATTTAAATCAGTGTTTATTTTATAATTCGGTGTTTAGTTTAGTTGATTTTTGTACTGGAATTGTAAAAAAAAATCATTTCTATATTTGGATAGGAAATAGAATGTAAGTGTAATCAATTATTTTTTGCTTTTTAGTCAATGGGTATTTTTTGAAGGCGGTTTTTTTTATTTAAAAGTAATTTATTTTTTGCTTTTTAGTGGTGTAAATAACACGGCGAGCGTCTCGGAGACTTCCGACGACTGTGAAGAAAGGCTTTTTCAAATGCGTATCGCTTTAAGTTTAAATTTGTAAAACTAAATTTTAGAATTGTAATATTGTAATTTATGTTTCGCAATACGCGTCATGTAACTCGTGAAAAAAGTCGCATGTTTCTTCCCATGGCCCCACTATTGATGAAGATTAAAAATTCCACTAGAATGAATTTTATGTTTGCTTCAGAGAATCCTTAATTCAAAATTTTCATTATCATTACTCTTAATAATATATTTTTTTAGTACTTTCTTTAACTATAGGTAAAGAAAGTATATACCTTTGTTTTATGGCCTTTGTTTATCAATGGATTTTATATTTAATCGTTTGTGAGGGAAATTGCATGAAATTTATTGTTTTACCCTTAACTTTTCCCTAAAGAACAAAAGGGTAAATTAAAGATTTGGAACCTAAGTTAGACCACCCCTAATCAAAACCACCACTAAACAAAAAAAAAAAAAAAAGCATAAAAACCGGTTCACTAAGTGAGACGATATACAAAGTTAATAAAGTACAACTCGATTTAAATGTGAGTATGATATTTGAAGAGTTCCTTCAATTTCATCAAACCTGAACTTGATTACCGTTAGACCGCCGAGGAGGTATACGGTTTCAAAGAAAAAAAGAATTTTCCTTATCGGTACAGGCAGGGGCGTGCACAGAAATTTTGGAGCCAATCACAAATGACTTTCCCGGGGCTCTCTCCATATTGTTCACCCCTATATTTCAACCTTAGTTATAAAAATATTGGGCCCCCTTCAGGCTCGGGCCCGGGTCAACAGGTTTCCCCCCTCCCTGTGCAGGCCCCTGGGTACAGGTGTCTTCGAGTATTTATGGAACATTGTGCAAAAGAAAAACAAATCCGAGTTTAGAACCTCCTCCTTTTTTTGAAGCCTGCTAATTAATATAACCCTAATTTCAAATTGAACTGGCGTCATTGTGAAATAGTAAATCTAGAATATTGGTCAAACTTCAGAAATCATACACAGTTATACTGTATATCATTAAAGAATATAAATTAAATCGTGGGGGAGGGATGTTCTATATTCAATTCCCCCTCAATTGAACACTAAATATATTTTAAAACTGGAATATTAAATAAAGAACTTTATATTTTAGTGCCTAAATAAAGTTATTTATTAGTAAATAAAATATTAAGGTAATTGATTCAACTATTAAATTTGCAAAATATATTTAATTTACTGCTTTGCTACGTAGTAATAAATACATTAGTAACACCTGTAATAAAAAATTAACAGGCGGCGCAGCGTTGAGAAAATTAATCATCCATGTGCCGCGAGAATTAAATATCGTTCAAGAGAAAGCCAAAAGTTTAGGTGTGAAAATACACCGATCACAACACCACGTGACCTATGACGTATGAAATTTAAAGTTTCTTGGATTTCTCCGGGACCCCTTATCAGATCCAGACCAAATTACAATGGGACCATCTGAGAAGTATACCCTTCCAAAAAAAAAAAAAAAAATTCAGATCGGTCCAGTAGTGTTGGAATAATTCGAAAACACACATAACAATACGAAATCATAACCTCCTTTTTTGAAGTCGGTTAAAAAGTAAGTAATTCGAATGTTACTTAAATGAAATTTGACTTTTAAAGAGTAGTGTTACCCAACTGATTGACCATTATATCTATTGCCTATCTCTCGGTAAGTGTATTCAGCATTTAGTCTTTACTTTTTACGTAGCTGTTATGTAAGGTAGTCACTTTTGTATAAACATGCACCCTCGTATACCTTGAAGCCAAGTTCCATCTTGTCTATTGAACCACTGGATCAAGGTACAATAGGTGCAATGGTTGTAGTGATTGTTTTTTTTTTTTTGTTTGTTTGTTTTTTTTTATTTATTTATTAATTTTTTTCTTTTTTTTTTTGTTATATTTTTTTTTAAAGTAGGATTTTATCATGCCTCGAAGTAAAACTGGAATCAAGAGGGATCCAGTAGATGTTGAGAAATTGCAAAATGCTATTAAAGCAGTAAAAAGTAATGATCCTGACAAAAAAAATGACTTTTAGAGAGGCTGAAAAAATATTCAAAGTGAGCAGGTCAACCATTACTAGGCATTTAAGAAAGTTGAATGAAAGTAGTGGGTCCAATAAAGTTGAATACAACGTAAGTTTTGCAGTTAAGCAAGTACAAGAGGTCTGTCTCAAGGTACACGAGCATCATGTACTATGGACCAAATTCAGGCGCGGATCCACGGGAGGGGAACTGGGGGAACGTTCCCCCTCCAAAATCCCAAGTGTACCTAAAAATTTTCAGAACAGAATGCAGCACAATTCTTCTGTTTTTTAAAACTTGAACTTCAAGAAAAGCGCCAGGAAAAGCGAGGAGAGAATTGCAAAAGCAGATTCAAATAGGAGAACTGTGGGAATGTCCCCCCCCCCCTCCTCAAAAAAAAATTCCAAGTGTGCCTAAAACAGTTCAGGAAACAGGAGTACAGAATTTTTTTCCCGTTTTTAGAACGTGAACTTAGATATCGGGAAAAGCAATTAGACAACAGCAGAAGCAGATCAACGGAGGGGAACTGAGGGAATGCCGCCTCCAAATCCTATATACCTAAAAATTTTCACAACAAAGTGCAGGAAAATTCTTCTATTTTATTGAACTTGAACTTGAAGAAAAGCTTCAGGAAAAGTGATTAGAAAACAGCAGAAGCGGATCCACGGAGGGGAACTGGAGGAATGTTCCCCTCCCCCAACATATCATGTGCACCTAAAAGGTTTTAGAACAGAGAATAGGAAGGTATTGTTTTATAGAACTTGAACTTGAAAATAGGCTCCAGGAAAAACGATCAGGCAATAGCAGAGGCGGATGGCAGATCCATGGGGGGAAATGGGGGAATGTTCCCCTCCCCCCAAAATCTCACGTGTACCTAAACATTTTCACAACAGAGTACAGCAAAATTCTTCTGTTTTATAGAACTTGAAGAAAAGCACAAGGAAAAGTTAAGAGAGAATTGTAAGAGCGGATCCAAGGAGGGGAACTGGGGAATGTTCTCCTCCCCCTTCAAAAAAATTAAATCCCAAGTAATCCTAAAACTGTTCAGAAAACAAAGTACAGGATTTTTTTTTTTTTTTTTTTCTGTTTTTTAGAGTTTGACGAAAGGCTGCGAAAAGTGATTAGACAATAGCGGAAGCGGATCCACGGAGGGGAATCGGAGAAATGTTTGCCTTCCCCCAAAATCTCATGTGCTGTACCTTTCTAAAAAGTTCTAGAACAGAGAGCAGGAAAATTCTGTTTTATAGAACTTGAACTTGAAGAAAGGCGCAGAGGAAAAGCGAAGAGAGAATTGCAAAAGCGGATCCAAGGAGGGAAACTGAGGAATGTTCTCCTCTTCCCTCAAAAAAAAATAAAAATAGAAATAAAAAAGAATCCCAAGTGATCCTAAAACTGTTCAAAGAACAACGTACATTATTATTATTTTTACTGTTTTTTTAGAACTTGACGAAAGGCTCCAGGAAAAGCAATTAGACAATAGCAGAAGCGGATCCACCGAGGGGAACTGGAGGAATGTACCCCCCCCCCCCCTCCCCAATCTCATAAGTACCTAAAAACTTTTAGAATAGAGTGCAGGAAAATCCTTCTATTTATAGAAATTGAACTTGCAGAAAAGCGCGGTGAAAAGCGAGGAGAGAATTGCAAAAGCGGATCCAAAGAGGGAACTGGGAAATGTCCTTTTCCAAAACACAAAATCCCAAGTAAACCAAAAACTGTTCAGAAAACAGGGTAAGGTAAAACCACCAGTAGTTGACATTTTAAAGATTATTTTTTCTGTTTGTTAACATAGCTTGGAGGGAATTCATACTAAGAAGAGCATTTAATAAGTGATAACTGTACCAACTAGTCCCCTATTATAATGCAATAAAATTAGATTAATAAAACGAATGCACATTTTTTTTAATAAAAAAAAAGACATTGGGTTGAAGTCAGGGGCGACAAATAGGGGGGTCAAGAGGGGGCGGTCGCACCCCCAAATTTTTGAGAGGAATGATAAAAAGTGATCAAACTCAATTTACGTAAATCGCCAATCAAAGTTGAAGAAAAACAATCTTGTTGGTTCTCCGTAATGGTTGATGAAACTTGACACATTTCCAGACAAGAGCAAGTATTTTTCGCTTTTTTTAAATTATTTGAAATTCATCAAGCCTTTACCAGCCTTTTCAGAACAGAAAAAAACCGATGAAGAATCATGGTTAATTTTAACGAAAGACTTAACTTCCTCATATAGGCTAAATATTTCGTTCTTGTGTGCTCAGAATAACGATGGTTATGAGAGGCCCGTGAAGTAGTGTTGCTGCATGATTTTCACAAGAAAATGCCTTGGTATTTTACATTCATTGTTACGCTCATACTTTAAATATGTCAATTTAATGAGTGTTCATCACTTTCTTCTGCTAGAAACACAGTGTTGCCAGATGGTCAAATCCAGATTTCCCCAATTCCCTACCAATTTTTCCCCAAAAAGTAATGTTTTCTACCAAAATTCCCCGAATTCAAAAATTATTTTTCCACTAATATTTTCAGAAAACAAATCGACTTCCTCTAATATTTTTGTCTCTTGAATTTTTTTTTTCCCAAATAGCCAAATTTTCTTAGAAAATTCCCCAACTTTTTTTTTTCTTCCCATTTTCGCTTTTTTTTTTTTTTTTTTTGTCTTCTTTATCAATATCTTTCTTTATCTGTACTAATAATAAAGCTGAAAGTCTCTCTGTCTGGATATCTCTCTGTCTGTCAAGATCTCTGTTACGAGCATAGCGCCTAGACCGTTCGGCTGATTTTCATGAAATTTGACCTTTAACACCTTTAAGCGATTTTTCGAAAATCCGATTATCTTCTTTTTCTATTCCAATTTTGAGAACATTTTCCTAAGCAAAATTATCATAAGATGGACGAGTAAATTATCAAGCTATCATAACGTGGAACCGTAACGTGGGCAAGCCAATTGGCGAGAAATTCATCATGCATTATTTGTAAATATAGAGGGGGAACCAAAAGACCTTTTAATTTTCTACTATGGGCAAAGCCATGCGGGTACCACTAGTCATAAATACAAGCGCCTGACCGAAAGATAAGAAATAGCCAATTTTTTTTTTTTAAACTTGTATTTATTACTCTGCTTCTGTATGTACATTTAAACTATGATTTTAGTATATATTTATCCAAGAATATTCTTCATCACATTTATTTTTACCCGTTTCACGTATCAACTAGTTACTCACGCAGAACATTAATGCGAATTCCGTAGCATAACATTCCGCATAATGCGAAATGCGAATTCCATAAAGTTCAGTAAAGCTAAACCAACGCTGTTTGATACAAACAATGTAACTACTACTTCTTGACGTGAATCTAAATACGAAAAAAATTATTTTTTCCTTGAGGTTTTTTTTCCTCCAGGTTTTCCCCAAGAAATAAAAATTTCCCCAAAGAATTCCCCTCAAAACCCATTTCCCCAAAATTTCCCCAGAGAGCACTAGATTTCCCCAAAATGGGGAAATGTCCCCCAATCTGGCAACACTGAAAACACACTTCAGCTGCACAATGCATAGTATGTTTTCATAGATACACTTTAAAAATACATACTAATTTTTAAAAAATTTTTTGCATTAACAAATATCTTTTCTGGGGGCTCTTTAACTATGCAGTCTCCTCACCCCCCCCCCCAACAATATCATGATTACTTGCTGTTAGCCGATATGTGTTTTATTTCCATACTGAGGTAATTCGTACTTAAAAAACTTGACCCCCCCAAATGAAATGCTGAAATGCCGCCCCTGGTTGGAGTTGACACTAAACTAAAACGAGAACATCTCATTGTTGACACTTTGTTTTCACTATTTGATACATGCTTTGATACAGAGAAACAGGAATTGCTTAATAAATGAATTCGTGCCTATTACTTGTGTGAATACAGGAATAGCACTGCCGGATCTAGGCAGCAGCAAGCCAATACCCTTGGCTTACCTTTTTTACATAGTCGATACTCTTTGTCACCCCCCCCCCCTCCCAGTTGCCGTGAGACAACTTCTAGGAAGATGTAAATTTACACTATTTCTGTTGTTTTCTCATTGAACCTCGATATAAAATTTCAACGAAGGTGGGTAAAGGTAGGCAGGATTTAGGTTTTGCTTCGGTTCTGAAAAGTTGAAGATCCGGCCATGGAGAAATTTAAAGACAATTATAGAAAAATATAAAAATTAAATGCTTGGGTCATAGGTTATAAGACTATGAGAAGTTTACATAAAAAATCGAGTTTGGGGACTGAGTAAATATTTTTCATCGTACTAAAAGGCTCATCGATATGGCACAGTACAGCTTCCCAGTAGTAGTTCAATTTATCGACTTTAGAGCTATTCCCAGTCTCCCAAATTTTCGTACTTGCTTTTTTGCATCTGTTTTCCAGTAATCTTTCAAAATAAGTCTTTTTGAACACAAACCTGTTTAAACTGTCTTTTGTATTCATTTGGTGTAGAGTTCAAAAAATTTAAAGCTTCTACAATTCAGTGGCGCAACCAGAGGGGATGAGGGACCACCCTAGAATGCTGATTAGAATGTTTCTCAAAACCATTTCTTACAATTAAAGAGAATAATAGAACGGACCTTGGAAAAACGAAGTTATTTTAATAAGTTGAAAAAAGAATGACGCGAAAAAATGTAAATTTCTTTGGAAAAGAACCTTGAAATAAAAATTTTCAATCGTGGCGGTTTACTGATCAGTCAATTATATCACCACCATTTTTTTTTCTTTTTCCTAGTCGGTCTAAAAATAAGAAAGTCTTCATAATTGGGAAGCCCCCTTTACCCCGCCGAAACCTTTAAATAGTGTCTCAAATCTCGTTTTCGGGGCTTGAATTCTGAAAAAATTCCCGGAGAAAACTACCAAATACCTCGCATTCTAAAGACATCGAGAGTCGTTTAATGTTGCTTTTTTGAAGCTTCAAATTTGAAAAATTGCCGAAATCCTAATGTTACCAAATATGGTCTGCAGTCACGTTTTTAAGACATCAGTTACGAAAAATTTCCGGACAAGGGCTCGAATGCTTTCGTAAGAGATCTAAAAATGAAAAAATTACAATGTTGAAAAATTTTAAGGGGGAGAGGAGAGCATTTAAATTCTTCGTCACCGAATATCGCTTAAAAGCTTCGTTTAATAGGATTTCAATTTCGAAATATTTTTTGGTAAGAACCCCAGAACCTCACTGCTTATAACATTATCAAAGTTAGTCTGTACCTGGGTTTGGGATCTTTAATTTTGAAAAATTGGGCGGTGGGGTAATCGATTTCGATCTATTTTACAAAAACAAAATCGATCTAGGGCAGCCCCCAAAAGTCCCGTCTCTTACCTTACCGTCAACAAATATCGCCTATAATCGCGTTTTTAAAACTTCAACTTCTAAATATTTCAGCAGAAAGCCCTTCGAATCTTTCCTCCCCGTAACACCATCAGATGCCATCTAAAACTGCGTTCTTAGGGCTAATAATTTCAAAATTTGTCCCCGGACCCCCGTAATCAGTTGGCGAAAATTTTAGGACTAAAAATTATACAAATATAACAATGAAAATATCAGCTTTTTTGAATATTTTCTGAAAATTATACTTGCAGAATTTGTAAAGCAAAAATGTTTTTTGTAAGAGCGTTAAAAGAGAATAAGTTGTAAAACTCAATTTCTACGGTTATTTTTTTAATGAGTAATTTCATATCCCCCATCCCCCATAAACATATAAACTGCTAAAAACGTTCCCCTCCCAAATCCATAGTCTGGATCCGCCCCTGACCAAATTACATAAAAATTGTGAAAAATATGCAAAAATAGAAAAATATTTTTTTATAATCCGAAATGTTTTTTACTTATGCAAAAAGGCTTGAAGTTAAGTTTTAATAACTGAAAACCATAAAAATCACACATTCTTTTTTAGAAAACCAAAAAGTTTTAGAAGTGGTCCAAGGTACAAGTCTCCCCTAACGAATACAATTGTAAAATAATATACCGCTAAATTTAGCACGGCTGTGTTAACACTCAAATATCAAAATATTTTTTTGCTTCGTTACATAGAAAAAAGTGGGGGGGGGGGGGGGGGGTAAGGGGGGCACCAAATAAATTTCGTGCCCAGTGCCTTCCAAAATCATAGTCGGGCCCAAGACATCGTGCAATATTTTTAAGCCTCAATCCTCGCCATTACCATCTCGTGCGTTCATACTAAAGGGGCCCAACCATAGACTAATAATAAGAGTAGACCGTTCTCTGGTAGACCTGGCTTTCCCAGACTTACTGATGAAAAAATTGGTTCATGGATACATCATGTGACTGGTGGGAGGCTTGGCGAAAACTTTGGCAGCATGGTTGCTAGATAGCAACATTATCTATAGTTTGGCACTCGACATGTATTTTAAGACGTAATGTGTTTTCATTATAATTTTTTTCTAGGTGCAGAGCTTGAACTGTTTTTCTTTTAGTTATGCAGTATTTTGACATTAGTAATTAGGCTTTGATCACAGTTTTCAATAACTTTTATTTCATTTGGAACTGCTACGTCAGCGTTGGCGTGAACGTAATGGCGTAAACGTTTTCCGTTAACGCAAAAATGTACTATAAATCGGTATCTTAAATTGAAATTGTAGGTAAAAATCTTACCGTTTGCGATTCTTTTTGGGCGCTTGCATCTTTAATTGCTTAGATTGTTATTGAAATTGAATAAAGAAAATGCACAGTACTATCTAAACGAAAATTTCACAATATTAACAAAATATTTACAACTTAGAATAACAAATTTACAAATCGGACTCCATAAAAGATCATTCTTCCGTGTTCCATTAATTCTATTTATTTTATTTCTCGCGGGCGTTGATCGTCTGCTGCGATCAACGCTCGCTTTGCTAGGATATTCGGAACTCCAGCGCTCGAATACGCTACCTTACGGTGATTTACAAAACTGCCGATGAAACTAAAACATTGCCACGTTGCGTTCCACGTGTGTCTGTTGACGTAAACACAGGCAGTTTGTTCTGAGTATTTATTAACGCAATCGATGAGTCTTAGTTTGCTTTCAGCTACAGAAATTAATTCGTCCCTTAGTAGTATTCTCGAGCTTCTCAAAATAATGTTAGTTTTCCTTATTTCCTTCTAAAATATGAGTTGACCGAAAATGGTGAAAGCGAAAACTGGATTAACAAACTTGGATAACGTTATACAAGGTAAAAAATTTTATTGTTTTGTATGAATTTGTAAGAATATGAGTTTTTTTAAATCTTAAATTAATTTAACTAACCATCTTTTACAACAGCATTTAGTTGGAATGGACGGTATGCAAAATATTTTCTTGAATATATTATCGTAGAACAAAATGAAAAATGTTTCACCGAGAAAGAATTTACTTTATTCCTTTTATTCTCAACTGAAAGGTTTCGCCAAATTTGTTTAGGGTTATAGTTTTAGTATTGTGCGAGCAAAGTAGCCTTGGCGAGATTTCGCGTTTTTAGTTAAACCATTTTTAATTTTTATCATGAGTGGAATTAAATGGTAGTAAGATTACAGAATTCGATAAGTAAAAAGAAATAATGGTCAATCAACTGAAAAGAAAACTACCACCATATATCCGTAAGAATTCTGTAGATGATTTGCATAACTTGACATAATTAAATCGTAACTCAGAAATTAGAAAAATCGAAACAGAAAAATTTTAAATTAACCGATTCGGGAATTCGAGAGAAATAACTCAGCAACAAATGCAAAACAATAAGCGCTAGCCAAGCAAGGCAAAGAAGTATCATCTTCTTTCGATAATAATTTGTAATGTCATATTGAATTTTCTAGCATTAATTGTTATTCTTGTCAGGCCACAATTATTATTTAGTTTTACCAAGAATTGATAAATATCGAATTCAACATCGTGGAAATAGCTGCTTAGAACTACGAACTACGTAGTTTGCATTAATCTTTGACGTTTAGTAATGCTTCTTGAATTCTCATTTCTTTCTACGTGGGCCAGAATATCCACAAGACTTTGAAAATTAATTTAAAAAGAATAAAGCGAAAAATATCAGACATACGAACAAAAATCACAACACTTTTAGCATTTTCTTCGTTACCACATGCGTTTGTTTTAGTTTTTAAGTCGGCCATTAGACAGTGACTGCAGTGCCCCCTATAGTTCGTTGGAGTTGCGAATCCACCAATCACATGGTTTGGTTTATGAGCAGCAAAAGGGTTGCCATAGCTCAGTCTATTCTTATTATTAGTCTATGGACCCAACAGAGTACTAAAACCTCCATTCATTTGAGATTGTTCCTATAATAAATGATCCTTTAGCATTCAATTTGTAATCACTTTCTCATATGTCATTGTTTTCCTCGTTATGCAAAATTTCATTTTATTCTGTAAATGTTTTCTTTGTGCGTCGATTTATTTTTGTCATAGACTGTATCCGAGTTTTTGCTTACCACACAATATCCTTATACAGAATTTTCGACATCAAAATGTAGGGATCTACATTGTCCTCATACTGGTTTAAAGCTCCTCCCACGCACAGGTGAGTAAAAATTCTGAAGAGAAACTCATCTCGTTCATTTTCACTGTACAAATCGAAGTTCGTCGATTCTTCAACAAACAGCATGTTTCTTAATTCATCGGCCACAAGGATGTCGTCAACATATTCCTCGAGACACTTTCGTATTGTGCCATCAGCCAATACGATTCTTCTTTCAATCATTCTGTCGAAAAGCTCAGTCGTCATGAGAGTGCAAGGAATTTCTTCAATTTCTATGACGATGTTCGCTTCGGATTTGATGATGTGTTCGAGGGGTATGCCATATTCCAAAAAACTGGTGATGGATTCACATTTAAACATGTCCTGAATTCAAAGAAGGATTTTTTTTAAACGTTACATACAGGGTTGTCCAAATTAAAGTTCCCCAACTCAGAGGCCTGTGCAGGATGTTCTATGGGTCATAATGTGATGAAATTTTGGAAACAGACACTTCAAATCATGCGCTCGTGATTTATTTAAAAAAAAAAAAAATAGTATGCAATTATACCAAATGTCGAACATTTCAGCGGAATCTGTTGCGAAGCATTTGTTTACATACATAAGTATTTTTGGGAGACCCGCTGTAAATTTAACAGATTTAGGCTCACAATTTACAGCTGAGATGTGTGAGACCTTGTCAAAAACATTGGGTATTAAACTAAGACACACTTCTTCAGGTAGACCACAAGCCAACGGAAAAAGTGAAAGGATAAATACCGGAATAAAGGCCACTATTTTAGCAATGCAAGAAGAAGGGTATAATTTTTCACATGCGCTAAAAATTCACCAGAATTTGTATAATGGCTCTGTACACAGCTCAACGGGTTTTACTCCTAATTCTCTTCACTTTGGTAGGGAATTGGCTTTGATTTTTGACACATATAACCCTGATATAAAATGTGTTCAATTGGACAAAACTCAATATATGGCACATGTCCTTGAAACCTTACAGAAACAGTATACCAAAGCCTTTTCAAATTTAGAGAGAAAACAATATGAGCAAAATGTGAAGCAACATGAAAATGCTAAGCTCAGGGATATTAAGGAAGGGCAAATAGTGTACTTAAGATCTAAGGACAAATTTAAACCAAAATTTACTGGGCCATATCAGGTTATTAAAAGATGTAACGCAGTGAATTATTTAATTAGGTTTGCCAACAACTCTTTTGCAAATGCATTTAAAGTTCATGTTGATAGATTAAGACCTGCAATCCACAGGAAACAACATTATCAGGGAAATAGCTCTAATGTCGAGGAACAAACTCAAGTGTATAAAACAAGGTATTACTTAAGAAGTTGTCAATAATTTTTTTCACTTTTCTTGAGTCAGGGTGCACACTGATCAGGTTAAGGTTTTCTCTTCAATTCAAACTTTATTTGTTTACGTTTGTTATTTTGATGCTGGCATCATATTTGTTTTGTTTACAGATCTTGTTTGTTTTGAATTTTGGTCGTGTTTTTTTTTTATTTTAAATTTTTTCATTGGTGATGGCAGCTTAAATTTTCATTATGAAGGTAATTTCTTGGTTTTTATTTGGTTTAATATTTGTTTCATACACTTTAGTTTACCTCTTTTGCAAAATTTTTAAGGGGAGGATATTGTGATGTTTTCCAAAGGATTGAAGTGATTTGTGTTCACACATAATCAGTTTGAACTTACAAATACACATGGCTGTGTTGGAGTGATCTGAAAACTGGTGTCTTCGAATATTTTGTACATAGTTTTTTTCAATATTTTAATTTGCTTTGTTTGTATAATTTTTAATGTGTCTTTACAAAATTTGTTTGAAGTACAGTGTGTATAAAAAAAAAATTGGTAATTTACAATCAGATGACAGTTTAATTATGAGCAATTGTGACAATCATCTTTCAACATCAAAGCCAAATGAACTTTTCAAAAAAAATTTTGTTTTCTTCAAAAAAAAATTTTAGTGACTGAAACTAAGAACTTTTTTGGTGAACTGTCAAGATAGTGTTTGCCACTGATGCAAATTTTGCAATTAAAATGAATACAAAGGAGGAGTATACATTCATAACAATTGTGAAGCATAGTCGAATATACTTTGATTAAATGTTAGTTAAACTTATACACTATTTTACGTACTATTTTCACCATTTGAAAATGTTTGGTTGTGAAGATTTCAAAAAAAATTTTCTCATGTTTTTTTTTTAAATTGAAACTAATGTTTTTTATATGGAAGTATCAAAAAAAAAAAAAAAATCAGGATTAAGATTAAGTACAACGAGTTGAACCTTCTTGAGTGAAGTACTCGAGTTATCACTTGAGGGTATATGCTTGTGGAAAAATAATAATAATAACAATTTGTCATCAACAAATTATTTTCTGACATACTGTTCTGATGCATATAAGTATGTATGAATTTCTAGATACTTCCTTTTTGTATATCATGTATATTTTTATGATTGTTTAATCAAGCTTTTTCAAAGGTACCGTCTGAGGTACTGGTTTATGTAAGTGACTGGTTGATGCGAGATGTTGGTTAGTGATAGGGTTTCATATACAAAAAATTTTTTTGGGGTTTTCGTTTTTTTTGTTTGTTTGGCTTTAAATTTTTCTTAACTGTGTCAGGGGGGAGAATATGTCGTGAAGCTCGACATATATTTTACGGATCTCCTCTCTTTCTCCACTATCCTTGATCTCTATGTACGCAACGCTGACCTCCATTGCTCTCGGACAGAAGAAGAAGCACTTCGGTCGAAATGTTTTAAAAAATGTGTATGGCAACACAGAGTTGATCTCGGCTGTGGCGCACGTGGGAAAAAGTCAGTTGAGCCACATCCGTTGCCTGTATCGTCGTGTCTCCTTTTTTGTCTTCAACAATTATCATCACCCGTCTTTTTTTTTTATAAAAATGGAATCTCCATGAAATAAGTTCTACATCAGATGACCGGCGGACATGTAAGAATCGCCTGAACGCTCCACTACGGTCCTGAATAGTGATAAAAGATGATCCGAGAGCGTGGAATTTTTCGCATGGACTCTTCAACTGCCCTTCGTGAATGAGAAAGATGTCCTCTAGGAATGGATCGTGCAGGGCTGCCCGCTGCTCACCGGGATCAGAACTGTGATATACGAACTGAACCATGCCCAAAGTGATGATATGAAGCGTTCCATTGTGTGATCGACCATTATTTTCTGGAGTCCGGATATATGTGGAGTTAATGGAAGGAGATCGCCGGCATCCGCACCAGCCAGTCATGTCCCCAAAGTAACAGTAAATGAATCGTCTTTTTATCTACAATTTGTGTCCTCATTTATCCAGGTACCATTTTTATATCTCCAATCCCAGATGATAAGTCACCATGGATACATTACCTTTTTCTATGCACGTGCACAAACTGGGGAGGATCGTGATACGAATGGGTTATACATACATATTGTACACAACGCAAAAATCTAAGTCCTTTAACAATTTCATTTAAAAATTCTACTATAACTTCCCCATAGTACTAAAAGTTGCCACTAGATGGCGCTGTAACACAAGTAATTGGGAAATTTGCATATTTCAACAACGTGATTTGCAGAAATAAAGCTTCTGCGCAACGTATTCAAAAGATGAGCCCTACAAAAGTGGAAGGTGGAAGACAGGCGTTGCACAGGCAGCTATTTTCAACCTCGCTGGTACACAATGGAGACTTTGAAAGACAAAGCTCTATTGGTCAAACTTTTTTACCAGAATGACGAGAACTCATGTGCTGCTTTAAGAGCATTCCGTCGGCTGAAGAACATGCGCCGAGGACCGATGTCACCACGCGCTTTAAGAGAGATGATGAGGAAGTTCGAAAGATCTGGGCAACTGGGAATTTTGCCAGGTAGAGGACGCCATGCTGTGAATTCTGAACGCGTAGAAGACGTTGCTTTGGCGGTCGTGGATACCACTAGACAATCGCCATATGGTGTTGTCAGTGTGCCACGTGTTTCTCGTGCTGTGGATATGCCCTATACGACCGTCTGGCGTGTGATGCGTCGAATCCTACGCTATTTTCCTTACAAAATCCATAGTCTTCATCAGCTGTCGGACGGGGACCCTGTGGTTCGGGAAACATTTGCGCTGCAGTTCCTTGCCAGTCGATGCTGCGTGGCCGTGGAATATCCTTTGGACGGATGAGGCCCATTTTCACCTGGATGGTCAAGTGAATGCGCACAACTGCCGCATTTGGGAAAGTGAAAACCCGCGAGCAATTCATCAAGTGCCCTTGCACCCTGCAAAGGTTACGGTATGGTGCGGTTTCACTGCAACATTCATCATTGGGCCTTATTTTTTTGAAGAGGTGACTCCAAGAGGATTCGAAACCTGCTCTGCCACAGGAAGACGATATCAGGACATGTTGACAACGTTTGTGATTCCTGAACTGCAACAACGTGACCACCTCCGGGACACGATATTTATGCAGGATGGTGCACCTCCCCATATTCTTCTGGGCGTTCAACAGGTGTTACGGGCAACTTTCACTGATGCACGTGTGATCAGCCGCTGTTTCCCAACAGCTTGGCCTCCTCGCTCGCCTGATCTCACCCCATGCGACTTTTGGTTATGGGGATTTTTAAAAGATCAAGACTACCGAGAAAATCCAGCAACCTTGGCAGATCTGAAAGACTCAATTATTCAGAATGTGCGTGGTATTAATGTGCACTTATTGCGTTCCGCTGTGGAACACATTGCTTTACGGATGGAAAAAGTTGTGGAGAACCACGGCAGACATATAGAACATCTATAGAATGTCTTTTTGATCGACAACTTCATGTACTATTTTTTTTTTTTTTTTAATAAATCACGAGCGCATGATCTGAATTGTCTGTTTCCAAAATTTGATCACATTATGACCCATAGAACATCCTGCACAGGCCTCTGAGTTGGGGAACTTTAATTTGGACAACCCTGTATAATCATTTTTTATTTAAATTTATTAACTTGACAGAGAAGCATAAGAATAAAAAACAAATCAACTTTACAGAGAAGCATAAAAGAAGGAAGAAAATAGTAGCTTTAAAAGATGTATAAAAAATATTTTTTTTATTAACCATACAGGGAAGCATTAAAAAAATTGAAAAAAAAAATAGTAACTTTACAGAGAACCATAAAAAAAAAAGAACTTTTTTCCCTTACCCTCGACATAAAAGTATTTTAAAAAATGTTTCAATCTCAGAAATGAAGTTGACCGTACACTAAAAATAACATCAATAATTTCCGGAAAAAGAAAAGTTTACCTTTTAAAACATAGATTAGCTTTTATCTAAGCTGCAAGTCAAGACCCGTGTCCAGGTTTTCATAAAGGGAAGAGTTTTAAAGCTTCTACGTCCTTACCCGAGGGGTAGGAGGGGGGGGGGGGGTTGAACCCCCTCACAAACTTTAGTTTTACGATGAATTTCCGATTTCCGTATGGCGTTTCTTCACCTGTAAAGACTGCTGTAACCCTTCCCCACCCGTGAAGGATAATTCTGGCTGTGCAAGAGACCGCAGTATGCCGTAATTTTACAGTTACTTTTTAATCGAATCTTGTTTGTTTCCTTAAAAAAACCTCTACTGCTTTTTAATCAAATCTTTTCAGAATGTGGTATATTACAATAAGTATTAACAAATGTCCACAGATTCCTAATAAACAAAAGAAGATCTTATTGCAGATGCAAATTACATTTCCAAACTCAATCACTAACGGATTTTCATAGCAACAACATATGCCAAATTCATCATTACCTCATCCTTTAGCAATATTAACGCAGTTAAGGCTTTGTCTTGACAAATCATTGAGCTATTCTTGAATCATAATTTTTTTTTCTTTACTAATAATAAAGCTGAAAATCTCTCTGTCCGGAGGATGTCTGTAGGATGTCTGGATGTCTGAATCTCTGTAACGCGCATAACGCCTACACCGTTAGGCCGATTTTCATGAAATTTGACAAAGTTAGTTTGTAGTATGGGGGTGTGCACCTCGAAGCGATTTTTTTGAATATTCGATGTGGTTCTTTTTCTATTCCAATTTTCAGACCAAAAATTTCATAAGATGGACGAGTAAATTACGAAATTATCATAATGTGGAACCGCAACATTGGCACAAGCCAATTCGCGAGATACGAAATTATAATAACGTGGAACCGTAACATGGGTACAAGCCAATTGGCGAGAAAATTCCCCATACATTATTTGTAAGAATACAGGCGAACCAAAAGACCTTTTAATTTTTCTATTACGGGCAAAGCCGTGCGGGTACCACTAGTTTTAAATATTTTTCCAGTTGGTAAAGCTCTAACAGTCGTAAATAGCAATTTTCCAAACAGGTTTTTTTTAAATTTTTTTTTTAAATGTCCGATTTTTGAAACAACGCGTGGTCTTTATGACGTCACAAATGATGCACTTTGCCGCATTTTTCTACTACGTTTCCACGTTATGATAATCAAGAAGAGAATTAAAATTGCGCTCTACACTTGCTATCAACCATATCGTTGCCAATACACGTGAGTAAAGATTCGAATTAAATATTTTGTTCTGTGAATGGCAACACTGAATGGCATTTCATTATTTGTGATGTCATCGGCAGAAGTATAAAGTATAGACAATGAAAGCATACCGATTTAAGTAATTTTTTAAAAATATTAAATTGAGGTCTTGGACGCCGAAATTTAAGCTATCTTTTGTAAGGCATGGAGAAATGATTCAGAGGTAAGAGCTGGTATTTTTTCCCGAAAACTCTTTGGAACTGTTAAAAACGTATTAGCCATCCTTTAGGGTTGTCAGGAAGAACTACAGCTAATTTTGAACTGAATATATATATTTATTCCGCTAATGTTTTCTTTTCTTCAGTGTTTTTAATAAACCACATCAATTCTAAACTGTCATTTAATAACCTTAACATTTAATAACAGAATCAGAGTTATTAAGTAAACCAAAAATAATTTTTTAACATGAAACGTTCATGAAAATTCACATGGGGAATTAATTTTGAATGGGGTCGTTTCTGAAATTTAAAAAATATTTTTTTCTAAAAGAGCATGCTTTAAAACAGAGGATTTGACCATTTTAAAAATAATTTGACAAAGTTGAAATTTTTTCAACTCTTATTTTAATTGGTGCGCAGATTCAGTTTCATTTTTTACTCTTCTACACATGACATCACAAGTGATGAAATGCTAATCACTGTTGTTAAATTAATATTGCGCAGGGCGCAATATTATTATTAATAAATATTGCGCAGGGCGCAATATTATTATTATTAAATATTGCGCAGGGCGCAATATTTAATTCGCTTCGCAATAATCATAATCTGGAAACGTGGTAGACAGCAAGCGTAATCATTCAGCGTGCCGGTGAAGAGCGTGACCAAAATTCATAACTTGTGACGTCATAACGACCACTTCTTGTTTCAAAAATACGACAATTTAAAAAATTAATTAAAAATTAAGCGTTAGGAAAATAAAAGGTTTTTTCTCGCTGCATGTTTTTTTTTTTTTGCTTTTTTGCTTATTCTGTCAGTTTCAGTGACTAAAAGTAGTACTTTTGACTGATGGAAACAACCCCATCACACGTAATTTTTAAGGTTTTCAAATATGTAAAAAAAACTAGAGGATGCTTACAGTTAGTGGGTTTCGGTCCCTTCTACCCCCCCCCCCCCCAATTACAAAAAGTACTGTCGTCCTCGTTTTTTTGCTAAATTTAAAAAAAATTTAAAAAAAATGAATTTCTTGCTAATGTTGTGAATATAAATTACTATAAGATCTCGAATAAGGTAAACGTTATCAGTTTCAATATTGATGATGAGATTAAATTAATATGAATTAGCAAACATTATTCAATATATCAGAGTACGAACAAATATGATTGATGTTAAAGATGCGTAAATTCAAACTACCATCACAAAAACAGAAAAGTAAAGAAGCTAGACAACTTTTTAATTGGTTCCTCCGACACCTCTAAACTGGCGATGAAAAACAACCAACTTCAAAAATTGTCGTTTCCAATTCTTCTATGGCGCTCATCGTAAATAATGTTGGTACATTAATTTTTAAATTTTCCTACTTAAAATAAGAAGTACAATTGATTCGGTTACATGATTTTAGACGATTCAGAAAGAAAATATCCTGCGAATTTTAACTATAGTACAAAAATTAGCAATGAAGTTGTTTCCATCAGTCAAAAATACTACTTTTAGTCACACACAAGTTGATAAAATGAGCGAAAATAAAATAAAATAATATGGAGACAGAAAAATATTTTATTTTCAAAACTTTTAATTTTTTAATAAATTTTTTTAAACTGTCCGATTTTCAAACAAGGCGTATTCTTTAAGACGTCACAAGTGATAAACTTTGACGCGTACTCCACTGGCGCTCTGACGTTTCCAGCTTATGATATTGGGGTTGTTTCCTTCAGTCAAAAGTACTACTTTTAGTCACTGAAATCGATAGATTAAGCAAAATAAATAAATAGATGGAGCGAGAATAAACTTTCATTTTCCCAACGCTTAATTTTTAATTATTTCTTTTTTAAATGTCCAATTTTGAAAATAAGGAGTGGTCTTTATGACGACACAAATGATGTACTTTGGCACATCTGTCTACCGCATTTCCACGTTATGATAATCAAGAAGCGATTTAAATATTGCGAACTACGCTTGCTATCAACCCTATTGTTACCAGTACATGTGAGTAAAGATGCGAATTAAATATTGCGCTCTCCCCTAATGGCATCAGTGAATGGCATTTCATCACTTGTGATGTCATGTGCAGAAGCTTAAAAAATGAAGTTGAATCTGTGCACCGATCAAAATATATTTTTTTACTATTAAACTTAGTCAAAATATTTTAAAAATGGTCAGATCCTATGTTTTTAAGCACGCTCTTTCAGAAAAAAAAATACTTTTAAAATTTCGGAAACAACCCCATTATTCATTGCAATAAAATTAATTGTTGGACAAAACTGTATAAAACTATTTTTTCTCACCCCAATGATGCTTTCCACGTCTTGTAATTCAACATTGCCTTCGACTTTATAACTGCACATTTTAAGATTCTGGTCCATGTTCCTAAAAATAATTAAGAGAGGTTTGTTTTCAAAAGAATAGGAACTTCAAACAATTAGATAATATTTTTTAAATTTCAAAAAATGATATTACCATTTGATTAGATAATCTCGGAACTTTTTCTCTGAGAGAACTTTATAATCTTTAGGAATTGAATGAAACTCATATTGTCTTTTTGATTTGAATATCGATCCAGAAATAAGTCGTTTTTGTCCCATCTTTTAAACACGAATTGTACGTCCTCACTGCACATAATCCCAATAAGAATTCTGAAGATTGTTTTCACTAGTTGCCATAGTTACAGCTTTCATAATCGTTTGCTGCCAACAGTGATTCATTTTCGACAAGCGATCTTTTCCAATAATAAAAATGGATTGAACTAGAAGTTGTTTTATTATTATTATTTTTCAGTTCATGAAAACACTTCCGGCATTTTGGAGGTCTTAAAAGTATCAAATTTTTGAATAATGGAAAGCAAAGGACAGCGCGCGGGTGTGTGTGTGTGTTATGTTAACAAATAAGTAGTACGAGTGCGAGTTGAAAATTTTATAATTTTAAGAAATTTAATTCACTAAAATTTCGCAGAATATTTCGAAAAGATCAGCTGTTATAGAGTGGGGGTTGTTTCCTTCAGTCAAAAGTAGTACTTTTAGTCACTGAAATTGGTAGAATAAGCAAATAATAATAATAATAATAACATGAATCCAGAAAATACTTTCATTTTCCCAACAGTTATTTTTTAAATTAATTTTTTTAAATGTCCAATTTTTTAAACAAGGCGTGGTCTTGATGACGTCACAAATGATGCTATTTGGCACAACTTTCTTCCGCGTTTCCACGTTATGATAATCAAGAAGCGAATCAAAATTGCGCTCTACGCTTGCTATCAACCGTATCGTTGCCAATACACGTGAGTAAAGATGTAAATTAAATATTTTGTTCTGTGAATGGCAACACTGAATGGCATTTGATCATTTGTGATGTCACACGGCAGAAGCGTAAACAATGAAAGCGCACCATTTTATGTAATTTTTTTTTTTTAAATATTAAACTTATACAAATTATTTAGAAAATGGTCAGATCCTATATTTTTAAACATGCTCTTTCAGAAAAAAAAAAAAAAAAAAAACTTTTAAAATGTTGGAAACGACTTCATTTTGTTTTGTGTATATCGTTGCCTCAGAGCAACAGTAAGATATCTAATCCCAGAAATAACACTAAGATATCTTACTGTTGCTCTGAGGCGACGATATTTCCTTTATTTTACCGCCCCCCTTTCTTGTGTTTCGAAAATCAGTTTTTTTTTTTTTTTTTTTTTTTTGACATTTAATTTTATTTCAAAAACATTCTTGTGTACCATTTTGTATTCATTGAATCGGCAATAATACATACAGGATTAGTCAATAAACATATAACAGGAAATATTGTATTGCAAACAAACTAACAAACCGTATAATGGGCTTGTTTCTTTTAGTCAAAAGTAGTACTTTTAGTCACTGAAATTAATCGACTAAGCAAAAAAAAAAATAAATAAATAAAATAAAATAAATAACATGGACCCAGAAAATACTTTCATTTTCCCAACAGTTATTTTTTAATAATTTTTTTAAAATTTCCGATTTTGAAAACAAGGCTTGGTCTTTATGACGTCACAAATGATGTACTTTGGCACATCTGTCTACCGCGTTTCCACGTTATGATAATCAAGAAGCGATTTATATATTGCAAACCACGCTTGCTATCAACCCTATTGTTGCCGTACATGTGAGTAAAGATGCGAATTAAATATTACGCTCTCCTCTAATGGCATCAGTGAAGGGCCATTTTATCACTTGTGATGTCTTGTGCGGAAGCGTATTGTCTGACCACGGATTGTATGGAACGAAAAACATCCGCTTTACAGCCGGAAATGGACGAATCTATTATTTTTTACCGATGTCAGCTTTTGAAGAAGCAGAGTTTCATTCAAAGGAGCAGAATACGCGGATCAAATTTTTATTTTTCCCCCTTATTCAAATAGATTCGTCTTATCAGGACGCTTGAAAATTCCATGCAATCCGTGGTTAGACAGTAAAAAATAAAGTTGAATATGCGCACCGATTAAAATATATTTTTTTAATATTAAACTTAGTCAAAATATTCAAAAAATGGTCAGAATGGTCAGATCCTATGTTTTTAAGCATGCTCTTTCAGAAAAAATATTTTTAAAATTTTGGAAACGACCCCATTGATCAACTTGGCTTCGTGACGAATCCAAAAGGCTTTCACGGAAAAAAACCACCCAAATAAAATAAGTGAATGCGTGCGTATGTAAAGGTTTTTATGTTCCTAGTAAAAATCTAAATTTTACTTTGAACCTCTACAACATTTAGTGATTTTGATTTACAGAGATCGTCAAAGTGAATGGTGTTTTCGAAACTTTCAACAGTTCCGAACAATTTAAATTTATAAGAACCATGTAACTAATAAAATTGATGAACAAATCCAAGGTTTCGAATTTTTCAAAGAAAAAAAAAACCTATAGGGGATTTTTTTTTCGAAAATTTCGCCAATTGTCTCTCGTCAAATCTCGCCAAAACAATTGTCACAACTGGAGTCAGAAAACAAGTCTAAAGCTGGCTTAAATGTTAAATCTGTTGTACAATGATCTGCTCGACAAAGAAATTCCAAGCGCAAAGTTGATTACTGTCTAACTCGTTTTTTACGAACACAAAAAGACCGCGATATTTGCATGTTTTACCAAGTGCTCGCAAAAAACAAGTTCGGGAAAATAATTACAAAAATCATGCATCCTTACTCTTTTTTTTTTTTTTTTTTTTTGAGCAATCACGATTGCTTATTTTTCTCACTTGACTGTTTTTGGCGTTCCTATGATTTTATTTTTCCCACCAGCACCCTCCGCAGCATCACCGTCGACCGGCTCCTCACGATTCTGCACCTCTAGCGAAAACCGTCTCCAGGTTTCGTCAATATCCGACAATATATCGACTTGTTTATCAGTTGCTCCAAGATTAAAGCATTGCTTTCACAATCAATCCATTCAATTATATTAGCGACATCGTTATTTTATCCACCAGTAAATTTTCAAAAGCATCTTCCAGTATCTTTTAAGAATACACCCAAAATTTTTCGTGTTCAAATGGAATTATGAGTTTAGTAAAAAATATAAAAAAAATCTTCTTTCATAGCGGAAATAAGTTCCATATAACGGATATTTATGATGATAACAATTTGAATTGGAAAGAAAAACGAAAATGAAATTTCGGTTCTGCAAATAATATAACTTGCGAAGCGGATAATTCTCTTACGGATAATCGGGAGACAATACGATACACAATGGTTCTGCAGCTAACCAAACAAGGTGTAGAACTACGTTATAAAAGTAAGCTTTAGAACTGGTGAATAATTTCTTTCTTTTTTTTTTAACTTACAAAAACAATGAAAATTACTTCATTTTTTACTTTTAGAGGAGTCTATGCGAACAGTAAATGCTAATAATGTACCTTTTGCTCTTGACAAAAGCAGCTCAATACACAGGGTGTCCGAAAAGTTCTTGACACATTTTAAAACTTGACAGAGAAGCAACAAATTGTCGAATGAATATGCGACATACGCCATTATCTGTCACAGGCTCAAAAATTTTTTATGACATCGTAAAAAAGGAAAAAAAAAAAAAAAAAAAACAAAAAATCAAAAAAAGAAGTGGAATTATAAGTAATTTACTTTGACTGTTGTATCGCCACTGTAAGAAAAACAAATCCTTACTGATACGATACAGCGATTAATTGGGTTGCTTCCGAAATTTTAAAAGTATTTTTTTTCTGCAAAAGCATGCTTAAAAACATAGGCTCTGATCATTTTTTAAATACATTGAAAAAGTGTGATACTTTTTAACAATTATTTTAATCGGTGCGCAGATTCAATTTCATTTTTTTCGTTTCTGGTCATGACATCACAAGTGATGAAATGCCAGTCACTGATGCCATTAGCGCAGAGCGCAATATTTAATTCACATCTTCACTCACATGTACTGGCAACGATATGGTTGATAGCAAGCGTAGAGCGCAATATTTAATTCGCTTCTGAATTATCATGAGCTGGAAATGCGGTAGGCAGCAAGCGTTAGCATTCAGTCGTCAGTGGAGTAGAGCGCCAAAGTTCATCCCTTGTGACGTTATAAAGACCATGCCTTATTTCCAAAATCGGACATTAAAAAAAAATCAATCAAAAGTTAAGCGTTGAGAAAAAAATGAAAGTTTTTCCTCGCTCCATTTTTTTTTTTTTTGCTTATTTTATCAATTTCAGTGACTAAGAGTAGTACTTTTGACTGAAGGAAACAACCCAATTATAGTTATAATTCCAATACTTATGGTAATTTTCTTTTTTTTTTTCCTTCCCTTTTTTATGATGTTATAAAACAATTTTGAACTTGTGAAGTATTATCGCTCAAACAGCATACTAATACGACAATTTGTTGCTTTTCTATGAATTTTTAAAATGTGCTAAGAACTTTTCGGACCTGTATATTTCCATCCATTATGTTTTCTGCAATTCATAATCTGAAAAATATCAATGATTCTAGTGATTCTGATCTTTATAAGAATAGCATTTTCGTTCGATTTTTGTAATAATGAACATCGCGTTTTTTAAACACCAGGTGTTCCATGCAGCACATTTTGTGGAGCTATTCCGGAGCATAGATAATGTATTCTAACAAGAAAATCGTATCTGACAGAACTTCAATTGAAGCACCTAGGAGAAAAGGGGTGTAAGAGCAAAAATTATAGATTTGAAAACAACTGGTACAAATGGGATGTCTTTTCATCCATAGGCTCATTATTTTTTGCATTGAAAAAGGCGTTCCCTATAACGCCGAAACACGTGTCTGCTGTAATTTACAAATTTGTGCTTCTTCTAACTTTGTTTTGTCTTACTTTACTGTTCAGCACAAAGGTATTTATTTATCTTAAATTGTTGTCTGTTTCGGGGCAAGAGGTGGTATTAGTAGCCCTAGTAGATATTGCTTTTCAGATTGATTTACAAAAACTTTTCAATGAAAGATTACCTGCAAATTTTACTTAGCATGTATTTTAGTCAAATTTTAAAAAGGTCCACTTGAATCGCTTTTCTTCTAACTGCCTCAATTCCATTCTCCTGGTTTCGATTAAACGAACAAGTTCAACAATGCCGGAAATTATTTTTTTCATTTTGATGACATTCCAAGAGGAGTAATGGACTCTTGATTCCGCGATCAATCATCCTGTCTTCTCGCATTCTACCTCTTTTTGCGGAAAAGGAAGTGAAAATATTCCAAAACAAATGGGATGAAATTTGTCCGTTCGCAGTTATAAAAAAAAGACTACAACTTTAGTTTCTTGAACTTGAAAATTGGGAAAGCAATCGTAAAAGGAAAGTCTAAGTTCCAAGAACATTGTCTTCTGTTCCATAAAAAAGCAGCGAAGCGTGGATGTTCAAAACATCCTCGTGGCTCTTTGATTTATGCTGCTGTGAGTAAAGCGTCGTGAGAACAAATACAGCTTACCATTGTGTTGTCGATTGGCTGGGGTGGTGACCTGTTGGAATTGCGAAGAAAGGGTTAAGTGGCAATTTTCTTCCATCCCTCATGATTCAGAATACCATTGTGAACATCTTCAGCGAGAAAATCCAATATCCAGTTCCAATTGTATTGATTCAGTAAAAGTGGTTTGAAAACTTTTGAAATCGTTTAAAATGTATCTGACTTTACAATGCACTGGAATAGAACACTAGCAAAATTTTGCTTTTTTTTACGAGCCTCATATAAGGCCAATATTTGCATCCCCCCCTTTTGTTTTTACGATTTCCGCGGTGACAAATTTTTGTTCATAATACAAAAGCATGAAAATACCACAGCTCCACTGCGGATTCGGAGCTGGAGTTGCGGAGTCAAAGTTTGACAGAGTTTTGAGGTAAAGTTGTCTCGAAGACTAAAATTTCAAGAGAAGAAGTTGGTCATTTTCTCTCCGAGTACACCCCTCTGCCTGTGCTGTGTAGTCCGAGTGGGATTCATACTGATTTTGGGGTAAAAGAGTTCGAGTTGAAGGCTCTACAATCCCAAGAGTCGGAGTCGGTCATTTTCCCTCCGAGTCTGCAATAAAGTTGTTTCCGAAATTTTAAGTATTTTTTTCTGAAAAAACACGCTTAAAAACATAGGATCTGACCATTTTGTAAATAATTTGACACCACACCACAAATGATGAAATGCCATTCACTTATACCACTCACAGGACAAAATATTTAATTCGCATCTTTACTCACATGTGTTGGCAACGGTATGGTTGACAGCAAGCATAGAGCGCAATTTTAACAGTAAGTTACCGCCCCTAAGCCAGAGCTAAGGCAGAACTACATGCAATATACCAGACATGTAATACATCCAATATTTAATTCGCTTCTTGATTATTATAACGTGGAAACGCGGTGAACAGATGCGCCAAAATTTATTTGTGTTGTTAAGCTATTGTTTGTGACGTCTGAAACCACGCCTTATTTTCAAAATCGGACAATTCCAGTTTTTATCGCTTTAATATGCTTGTTAGCGAACCGTTGAAAGTATTTCCTGTATACTGTTGCCTTATTATGTACCGTCATTTTTATCTATTTGAAAATTTTAGAAAACATATTTGTAAAAAACTGAATACAAAAACAAAAAAACTGTTCTTCCTTCAACTTTGTACGCAACTTTTTCTGGGATCTGTAATCCAAGCGTTTTTTTTTTTTTCTTTTTTTTTTGAGCAATCACGATTGCTTATTGTTCTCATTTGACCGTTTTTGAGGTCCGTGCCTTTTTCAGCTTGAACCAGAAGCCTCTGGAGCACCACCGCCTACCATCCTCTGCAGGCAGCGCGGCGCGGCGCGGCTGCTCCGATCCTGAGCTATCCGCTTCTCCTGGTCGGAGGCGTCCATGTCCTACACACACACACACACACGCTCACACATATACACACGCCTACGTGCATACACACAGGTCTACGCACACACACAAGCCTACACACTTACACACACAAGCACACGTAACCGCCTAATAGGAGAGGCAGGCTTGCGGGGGGGGGGGGGGCAGGATCTGTTTTTAGAAACAATAACTCCAATGAGTAGGGTCCTGTCTCAGTTCGTGATTGCGAAAAACATAATTTGAATTCAAAATTTCAGAATTAAAATTAATTTTCTTTTTTATTATTATTATTATTATTAGTCTCCATTCATCATTTGCGTTGAGAAACACTCATGAAACAGATAAAAATTTTCAATGGGGTGGTTTCCTTCAGTCAAAAGCACAACTTTTAGTCATTGAAATGGATAGAATGAGCAAAAACAGTAACATGGGCCCAGAAAATACTTTCATTTTCCCAGCAGTTTTTTTTTTAATTAATTTTTTAAACTGTTCGATTTTTCACACAAGGCGTGGTCTTTATGACGTCACAAATGATGCTTTTTGGCGCATCTTTCTACTACGTTTCCACGTTATGTTAATCAAGCAACGAATTAAAATTGCACTCTACGCTTGCTATCAACCATTTCGTTGTCAACACACGTGAGTAAAGATGCGAATTAAATATTTAGCTCTGTGAGTGGCAACACAGAATGGCATTTCATCATTTGCGGTGTCATCGCCAAGAAATGTAAACAGTAAAAGCTCACCGATTTAAGTAATTTTTTAAAAATATTAAACTTAAACAAATTATTTAAAAAATGGTCAGATCTTATGTTTTTAAGCATGCTCTTTCAGAAAAAAATACTTTTGAAATTTTGGAAACGATCCCATTATAAAATGGAAAAACTACCTTGACTATTCAAATTAATTTCATTTCATTCTTTCAACCAAATAATAACAACTTGAAATGGTAGCAGATCCATCAAATCCTTTCCAACACAAGACGTAGGACACATTCTTTTCTAAACAATCGCGAGTGGTGGTTTAACAGATCGATTTTCGCCATGTCAATGTAATCATCGGAAAGTCAATGCCTTTTGCCAATGACTTGTAGGATCGAGGGATTGTTGAAAGATAATTGGGGAACATGCGCACACACATAGAAACGTTCGGAATAGTGACCGATAGGTCACTTACATGTTCAAGCCCCTTTTTACGAATCGTCGCCTATTTGAGGTAAAAAATATTTTCTCGATAATCGAATACAGACTTCACAATGGAGGCAACCAAGTCAGACGAAGAATTTTCACACTTTGCCAGAAAGACGATAGCACAATGAAAGTGATGGGGCATGTTATCCATCATTATTCTATGTCACGTTTTATGCAGTCGTGCTTTATGTAAAAACAGAAGAGTAATGCTTGCAAACAATTGCGATGTAATAAAATAGCCAGGGGCGCTCTGATGGAAGGTGGTGGGAGGTCACTGTGACCTCCAGAAATTTTCTTATTCGAAAAACTTTGTCAGACGATTCGACAAAATTATCATCATTCGGCGAAATTTGGAGCTCCATTAAGCGGAATTTGGAGTTCCATTCGGCTTAATTTTAAGCATTCTACGAAATTTGGAGTTACATTCAGCAAAATTAACATAATTCGGTAAATTTTTCCGCCCTTCCAAAAATTTAAGTTCGGGGCAGAAAATAGCTTTCCATTTTTGATATAGTACCAAACGGGAAATATTAAGTAACTATGTAGGTAAATATTAAGCTGGAGCCTGATCCAGAGGCTTTGAAATTCTAGGATTCGGAGTCAGAGTCTGTCGTTTTCCCTTTGACTCCTCAGCCATGGCCTTTAGCCATATTTTAGCACAATGATTTATTTGTCGCAATTCATACAAAATGTCTTTGTTTGAGATCTTTTGGTTGTGAACTTCACAAAAAACAATTGTCAATAATATATTAGTCGCACCATATTTGATAGTCACACCATATTAGTCGCACCATATTTGATAGTCACACCATATTAGTCGCACCATAATGAAACAAGACGTTGTTCTATTGTTGTCTGTACTGCAATTTTGCGTTCTGTTCTATTTTGAAAAATAGTTTGTTTGCCTCATACATAGGGTGCTAAGGTACTTTTGATCAAAAATCACGGCTGTTTTCAGGAAAAATCAGGGCTTCTGAGAACAACCTTTGTTACACCATAAAACCAATATTTGGAATTAAATGATATCATTTTTAGCAATTTTTTGTTACCTGAAATATTTTTGCTCATTTAAAAAGAATGGCGATGTGTTATGCAGAAGGTGGAAGACAATATCAGCATGTTACAGACATTAAAATTGGACCTGTACGTTAAGCGACGAAAAAATGCATTCTGTACGTCATGGTTTCCAATTCAATAAAATTTTCCGCATTACCTTGACTGATCTAATATATAGTGTATTTAACTTGATTATCTTAAAAATTTGAAAAAGTTCAGGACAAATTAAGATGACAGCTCAAATGTCCGGACAAAGTCATAACATTTGCAGAATCAGGGCAAGCTTCTATTCTGGTTTCCTGATCGAATAGCTTACATTTGTTATTTGATTGATGAAGTTCATATCTTTATTATGGTACTTTCAAGGACATCCAAAATTCGAAGAAATTCGTAATTCTTTGAATCACAATATTTCATACCTATTTTTTTGCAGAACAGCTGAAATTGGCATTGTTTAGACATGAAGTCAAGGATGATTCCTACCCATACTTAATCTTTGTTCTACAATCAATAATGAAAGAAAAGTCATTTTTAAAAGGTCAAGGCTGATAGAAATAGGGCTTGAAATTTTAAGTTTTCTTTGTTTGAGATTGCACTCTTTCTTGCGAACATTTTCTACACTTTGAATTCCTCAAAGCTATTGTTTAATAATTTCCCTCCTCCGTTCCCTCTTTAAAGGCATGACAAGGAAACATGACGTCGTTGTAAGCGATGTTTTTCTATTTTCGCCAACGTAGAAAGCCAACATGTCAGCAAGCTTCAATGTATCCTTATTCTATTATTTTCTTCTAAATAATAAAGCATAAAGTTTGGATGTCGGGATGTCTGTCTGTAACACGCGTAGGACCAAGACTGTTGAGTCGATTTTCATGAAATTTGGCTCAAAATTAGTTTGCAGCATGAAGGGGAGCACCCCGGAACAATTTTTTCGAAAATTCAATTTTGTTCTTTTTTTTATTCTAGTTTAAAGCTCATTTTTCACATAAATTTGATAATGGGGGGGGGGGGGATATCTTATGCACATTTTAAATTTTTAGTTTATTCGAAAGCTTGGAATTATCTGCTTATGATGAAATTTGTTCAAAATTTCTACGAGCTTTAGGAGAACTATGAGAAATGTTTTTAGAAAACCGGAATAAAAAGCTTAACTCAAGCAAGCTAAACGATTCAAAATGATTGAGCTCGAGAATAAAATTAAAAATGAAAGATGAATAAATTGAAATATTTTCACTGCAAAATAAATGTCGTCTGCTTTTGTTTTTCTCAATACGTTTAGCAAATCAGGAAAAAAAGTATGCCTAATTCGCTACTCCAATAAACTATAGGGGGCGCCACTCTCTCATGGCGGATGAAAAAGGTAAAACAAACAAATGCTGTAACTTATAACTTGCTTTGACGCTTTGTGAATGACAGTAATTTTTTATTGTGTTTGTGGGAAGCTTTCTTTTCTAATCTTCTGAAATTATATTACACCGCAAACTGTCTGAAGCCTGTAATTTACCCCAAAGAAAACACGTGGAATGGAGTGTTTTACCTTTTTTGGTAGTATTGTTAATCACCGCAAGGTAGCGTATTCAAGCTCTGGTGTTGCGAATAAACGCATTTAAAATTGTCTTTCTAGATCTTTAAATTTCGCAATTTGTTTGGTTCTTTTACTTTCTTTTGTCTTACTTTTATACTTTAATGAAATGCAGTCAAAATATACCTTTGCTTGGAAATTCTTTATTAATGTGGTATCGGTTTATTACTGCTGATTCAGATTTATAATGTGAATATTTCTTTTTAAATAATAAAACTATTTCTACTTTCAATTAATTGCAAAAAGAAATGTCCACTTTAACACTACGTTAGTGGTTTGCTGCTTGATTTATTATTAACTAAATGCGTTAATATTAAATATTATATTTCCCTATAATTGAACTGTTCTAATGATTTCAAATTCAATACGTAAAACGAACGTTTTTGAAATTCACAAATCTAAAAGGTATACTAATTTTGGTCCGAAGTTCGATGAAGGTAAAACTTCTACTTTCATTGGTATAGTAAAATCGCGGAAGTAATGGACGGAAGTGACGTCAAAAATGAGCATTTGACGACAACTTAGAGACATTTCGAAATTTTTGAAGTCGAAAATGATGTTTCAAATTCAGTGACAAGCGTACGTGAGTACACCATAACCTGATTTTATGCGGTGGATAGGGACCGCATGAAAAACATCGCCAAAAAAAAAAAAAAAAATGTTCAAAACTTCACGAGTAGCTATGAAAAGTTGTTTTCGCAACACAGTTAAAAACTTTTTTTGTGTGGAGGATAGAGACGGCATAAAGAAAGTCTCAAGTAGAAAATAACCCAAGATGTTATATTTAAACAAAATGAAAATAAACCAACTGATGATAATTTTGCCGACTCCCGAAAAATGTCCCGAATAAGGAAACTTTTGGAAGGTCACAGTGACTTCCCATCGGGATGCCCCTGTCGTCACTTGAAGACACTACTTCGCACTCGTTTCATATACCGCACAAAAAAATTCACACGAAAAATTGCACAAAAAAAGGCGCCAAAAAAAAAAAAAAAAAAAAAAAAAGATCGCACAAAAACAGGTTTGGGTGTACAGTAGAACCTTCTTTTACGCGGGGGTTACGTTCCATGGAAATGTCGCGTAAATCGAAGAAACCGTGTAAATAGGGAAGTTGCAACCTATTAAATGTTCATATTTTGACTATTGGATATTGTTAATTGACCCTCAAAACTAAAAAATTCACCATCGCCGAATTTTAAAACACCGTGATTAAATTTTAATGAATTTTTAAAAAAAATCCACGCGCAAAAGTGCGCTCTTCTGAAACGTCACGAGCTTACGTCACAGGGCACTAATGGGCAGCCTTCCGCCGAAGATCCCTTGTTTTCGCTACGGACATTTTGAGCGCGCTAATATTTTTATTTTTTAGAAATTCAATAATCTTTTTGAACACACTATGGAGGCCGGATTCGTTAAAGCACAATCTAATAATCTTCTTCAAATAACATCAATGATGGTATTTGAATATTTCTGAGAGGATGAGAGGTTTAATGTTCCAGAAACGCGAGGAGTTAAATGCGAAGAGAGGTAAGCCTTACGTTTCGTCTTCAAAGCCAACTGCGCGTCCTTCGGCTTCTCCCGCGGCGGAAGAGCGTCACTTCCTGTGCCATTTGACGTCACAAGCGCTTGAACTTTAAAAATTAATTTAAAGAAAACTACTTATCGTATCGCAAAAATTTTTTCACCTATGATGTTCATACATGGTACTCTATCATATAAAAATATAATTGAAAAATCGAAAACTTCCCTATTGAGACCTAATGTTAGTGTTAAAATAGGGGTTTGGTTCCGTAGATAACAAAATACTTCATTCTAGTAATGACAGTTAATATTCGCTATTTGTTTGGAGCTGATTTGTGTCCACCAAGCCAAACACATGTTTCAAGTCACCAAAAGGCGTATTTCTTCCATTACATCTTGTACATTTTTTCTGTGAACGCAATAGTTTCTCAGTTACAAAATTTAGAAAAGTAAAAAAAAAGTTTTCGCTTGGAACCATGGGTGCCCATATGCCCATATGGTGGTGGTGGGGGGGGGGAGGGGGAGTGGGGGCTCAAGCCCCCTCCTTAGAAATTAGAACTTCGATGATTTTAGTACTTTTTTCTTTGCAAAAATACAAATACAAATACAAATACAAAAGTGACGACCAGCAACAGGCTCTGGGCCCAGCTAGACTGGTCCTAATCAATAAACAACCCCCAGTGAAGATCGATGGCCCTCTTACAACTATCTACTCCCTTGCTCATTACCACCTCTTCCGGTAAGCTGTTCCTAGGTTCCACTACCCTGCTTTAATAAAAAATTTTTCCTAATATCCATGTTAGCCTGAGATTTAAATAGCTTAAAACAATGACCCCTTGTCCTGTTTTCAGTGCTAAACTTCAGCCCCGTAACATCTTTCATTTTAATAAATTTAAACAACTGAATCATGTCCCCTCGGTCTCTTTGCTCAAGACTGTACATTTTTAGCCTTCTAAGCATGGAATCATAGTCTAAATGAGAAAGTCCATTTATTAACCTTATAGCCCGCCTTTGAACCCTTTCCAATACATTAATATCTTTCTTAAGATAAGGAGACCAAAACTGAACAGCATACTCCAAATGAGGTCTTACCAAATTTCTATAATAAAAACTTCTAATGTAAAAACATTTCTTCTCCAGCCGTTAATGAATGTTATTAAAAACTAGTGATATCCGCACGGCTTTGCCCGTAATAGAAAAATCAAAAAGTCTTTCGGTTCGCCTGTATATTTACAAATGATGTATGGTGAATTTTCTCGCCAGTTGGCTTGTGCCCATCTTACGGTTCCACGTTATGATAATTTCGTATCTCGCCAATTGGCTTCTGCCCATGTTACGGTTCCACGTTGTGATAATTTCGTAATTTACTCGTCCATCTTATGATATTTCTTTTCTTAAAATTGGAAAAGAAAAAGAACCGCATCGAATTTTCGAAAAATCGCTTCGAAGTGCACACCCCCATGCTACAAACTAACTTTGTGCCAAATTTCATGAAAATCGGCCGAACGGTCTAGGCGCTATGCGCGTCACAGACATCCTCCAGACATCCTACAGACATCCAGACATCCTCCGGACAGAGAGACTTTCAGCTTTATTATAAGTAAAGATGTCAAATTTCGATAACTCTGCTCTGTACTGAAATCGGTTTCCATGGGGGAAATTTCGTGCGAAACCATGGGGAAAATATCTGAGCCCCTTCTTAAAATTTTGTATATGGGCTGCCCATGCTTGGAACAGATTGAACGTAATTAACAAATATTTAACTGCCTTCAAACTGTATTTTTCAAAGAATAACTATTTAACTAATGAACGGAAAAATTAAAAATTGTGTCATTCAAACAAATTAAGGAAAGTGCTGTGTAATCTACTTCAGTTAATGATTTCAAATAATGTGATTTATTTCCAGAATACTGCATTTAGAATGCGTCACGCTGAGATCAAATTGTGTAGAAATTAAAAGCCGCTTCCATATCAGATTTCATCAAAGGGCTGCGCCATTTTTAAAGGCCATTTTAAAGTGGATCTCTTAGCAGCTGTGTTCAAAGGGGGAAAAGATGCGTCATCTGATTGGCAGATTCATTCTTTGTCTTTTAAGAGCTACACGTGTTTTTCACATAGAAAACACACTTAGCATTTCTTTTTTCGAGAAAATGAAGGAAGGTTTTGTTCTTCGGCAATTCAAAAACCACATTTTTTAGCAAGAAAAGAGCGATATTAACTGGTTATGGGTGTTAGCTGAAAGCTATGAAATAAAAAGGAAATTACTGTGAAACTGCACAGAAAAGGCTTGCATAATTTTTTATTTCAGAAATGAAAATATTCTAAATCGAAAATCTTTTATATTGTATGTTATAAAATACGTAAAAACACTTATTTTTGCGATCTTTAATATTCGCGAAAATGAAAGTATCAGTGATTTCGCGAATTTTATATGAATAAAACCAAGAGTTTGTCAAAAAAAAAAAAAAGTATTTAACGCGGCTTTAATTTTCGTGATTTCGACGGGCTCACGAAAATTAAACTTTCGTAAAAGTGACTGTTTTTACAGTAATTAAAAAGAACAGAAATTCAAATATTCGTAAGAAACGTATTCATATTGCAGTTGCGTATTTGCATTTTGTGTAGCTTTTTCACACAGCACAAAGTCAGGGGTGTTCACCTAGGGGGAGGGGGGTTAATGGGGCAGACTGCGCCATTGAAATTTTTAGGGGGGTTTGAGGGGTATTTTTCACTTTTTGAAGGGTTTTTGCTTTTTTTGGAGGGGGGTTCGCGATTTCGGGGGGGGGGGCTTGCGTTTGGAGGGCACCCTTGATAAAATCGCACTACTAACTACTTCACAACTTTTTTTAAGGCACAAATAAGAAACAAAGGTTTTGACGAAGATATAATTAATTTTATCCTTCAATAATACGAAGAGAAACAATCTGACGAAGAACAAATTTAGATTTTCGTCGCATTAGATTATTTTTCTTTGATATATAACTGGGACAAGAATGATTATTTTAGATTCACTTTTCTTTTTTGCTGCCAAACGTCAATACTAATTTAAAACTTGGAAAATACCTTTTGCTTTTGGTATTATTAAGTACAAAGGTCAACAAGTCCATGTTTGGATGATTCAAAATATTAGGTCTACAAACGTTTCTAAAAATTACGTGAAGAGAAAATGAACAAAAATTCAAAGTAGAAGATTTTTTCTTTTGTGCTTACCTTAACTTATGCATTACCTTGAAATTTGCAGTGAAGAGGTGAAACTACCCGTCCCTCTAGAAGATCAAGCTATGCGTGACTCTGATTCGTAAAGTGGCCGTAATACGGAAATTTGTTTATTTCTGAAACAATTTTAATGCCCTCAACTACTTATTTCTCACTCAGCAAAAATATTTTCCTGCACAAATTTGCTAGAGTAAATCCAAAACTTCGTTCTTCTTTTAGTCCAAATACTAAAAATTATTCCAGAAAATAAAACTGTTAGTCAATAAAAAAAACCTTAATTGTACACCTATTAAATATGGATGATATATTTTTAATAACTCAAAAGAAATAGGGTTGTTGTGAAACTCCTGTATATGCGCGTTAGAAGAGAAGTAACACTTCTTTTGCGCATATTTAAAAAATGAATTTTAAGTTTCTTGTATGAATACTTATACACTTTCTTATCCCTCTAAAGCCAGTTATGTATAGAGAATAGCACTTGCAAATCGAAAGAAATTGACTTCTGAGATCAGAACTTGCTACAGTTAAAACTCAATATAATGGGTAAAGATACCAAATGTACCATGCCTTAGAGTGAAGAAAAGATCATTTGAAATACTCACATATCTTTAGTTTGTTCGGAACCAACGCAGAAAATACTTTAACAGAGATTCATTGCACAAAAAAAAAAAAAAAGTTCTAACAGGGCTACAGGCGGGAATTTTGCTGAACGTCGAAATGTAGCCAAACTGACCCCAAATTCGGAATCTCATTTTTGGAACCGAATTTGTCGCAACAGGAGTAATGTATCACCATGTGTGACAAACAATGGTCAAAAAAAGCTTGGCGATATACCCCAAATAGTCTCCAACTAATGGCATTTGCAGTTTGCATTGAAATTGACGTTTACTCGAAACAAAACACGAGCACAGAGCGCTTTTCGAACATTCGACAACAACGAGAAAAGGAGGTACATACTGATACAAATCCTGTAAATAGTAATTATTGTAGGAACGTAACCTGTAAATAGTTTCCCGTAATGAATATACAACCCCTTTTCATATGGCTAAAGTATACGACCCCTATTTCCTTTTTGTTCATTGATAAAATTTGATAACGGTCTACTACTTTACAGAAGCGTGTGGAATATTTGAGAAATTTCTTTTCGGTGTCTATATAAGCCGTTAGCGATGGATAAACAGTTAGTTTCGATTGAGGATTTCGAACTGAGAGTGTATTAGCTCTGTTTATAGCGAAGCATTTCGCTGTGTTGTTTTCGTATTTGGAAGTAAATACGTGCGTAAACGTTGAGTTTACGGTGTTGTGTGATAGTTGCTTAATTGCTGATGAATAATTTAGCAGTTGTTGACAATCTTTCCTGTACATAGTGTAAAAAAATTTCCTGTGCTTTATCAAGAACTGTGTCTTCATTTCAAGAAAGTGGAAGTCGCACCGAATCCGTTACAATTTGGCACCCAACGTGGGGCTACTTCTGGACTTTCTCGGAGTAAGTGTGACTTTGGACATTTTTTTTTTCATAAAGACTTTTTAAATTTGGACTTTGTTTTTATGGTGATTACTCGCGCAGTGGATGAACAATTAAAACAACTTCTTGACGCAATCACCTCTGTGAAAAGTGATTTGACTGCAAGTTTTACTGCAAATCAAGAACAATTAAAAAATGATATGGCGGCTAATCAAGAACAAAAAAAAATGATATGGCGGCTAATCAAGAACAATTAAAAAGTGATCTGACTGCAAGTATGTTGGCAAATCAAGACCAGTTAAAAAGCGATTTAACGGTGCTGAAAAAGGACTTAACGTCTAACCAAGAAGAAATTAAAAACGACCTTGTTTCGGTAAAGACTGTGATGGAAAATAAATTTAATGACATAGAGCATCGAGTTGATGCTATTGAAGAAAAATTTGATACCGTTGAAAGCCGATTCAATGCTGTAGAAAATAAATTTGAAGATGAAGATAGAAGATTTCATGTACTTAAAGAAGAGATCTTTAAGGACGTGGAAAGGAGATTGGCGACCGCGGAAAGCAGCTCTGTACAGTTTGGCGCTCCCACATCGGTTGCTCGACCGTCCATTAAACTTGCCACATTTGATGGGAAAACTTCGTGGCAGGTTTACAAAACTCAATTCATGATAGTGGCGGAAGCGAACGGATGGGACTCTGCTACCAAGGCCTGTCATCTTGCGGCATCCCTGAGAGGTGACGCAGCGGACATTCTCCAGACCCTTCCGGACAGCCAGCGCCTGGATTTCGCCGCCCTCATATCTGCGTTGGAGCTACGCTTCGGTGAGAAGTGCCAGAAAGATTTCAGCCGACTCCAGTTGAAGTTCCGTTTCCAGAAAACCAGGGAAACCCTGCAAGAGCTAGCGGCGGACGTCGAGAGATTGTCTCATCTTGCTTTTTGTGACTGTCCTGCGGATGTTCGAGACAACCTGGCACTCAACTACTACATCGACAGGGTTCGAGATCCGGAAATCCAGAAAGCTCTACGGATGGCGGATGTCAAAGACCTGAGTTCTGCTGTTGTGTATGCGATGAAGTTGGAGGCCGCCCAGCAAGCAACCCGCAAGGATCGCCATTCAATCCGCGGCGTGAAAACTGATGAGCCTGATCCGGTTTCGTCACGTTTTGCTGAACTGGAAAAGCAAATAAAAGAAATTGCAGGAATCCTCAAAAGGACTTCGGCTCCCAAGAACCATAATGGACAATCACTTAAGTGCTGGAAATGTGGTGGCGAGGGTCACTTACGAAGAAACTGTGAAGCTCGTCAAGAAACCAGAGGGAAGAGCACCTCTCCCTCGCAGGTCCAGGAAAACTAAGCCATGGCAATCTCGCGGGGCGGAGGTCGCCAAATTGGAATAAGCCCCATCTTAAAGTTTTCCAGATTTCATCGACGAGTGGCGGCAGTAATGGACTGTTTGTTTACGCATATGTAAACGGGTTTCCCTGCGAACTGATTATTGACACTGGAGCCAATGTTACGATCATTAGAACAGATGTGGCTCGTCAATTTGGATTCAACATTCTGTGGACGCCGCCCTGCGTTACCCTCCAAACTGTGACAGGTGACAAGATCGAGATTGAAGGTAAAGTGAACTTAAAAATTGTGTTTGGAAATGCCATTTACCATCATACCGCATTCGTTGCTGCTATCATAGACCCCTTCATTCTCGGATTGGACTTTTTAAAGAAGTATGACTTCAACCTCGACTTCAAGACTAACGAGCTGCACTCGACGAGAGAAGACATAGCAGTCTTTCCCGCAGAAAGTGATGTAAAATCCGCTCATCAAATAATTGCCCAAACAGATTTATCAATTCCCTCAAGGTCAGAATCATTAATACCCGGCTCCATTGAAGAAAGCAATAGTTTTAGATTTGGACTCATTGAATACCCCAACTTAAGCAATAACCCAAAAGGAGTGCTGGTAGCATCTACGCTTGTGGACCTTTCTAAGGATGTAATTCCTGTGAGAGTCGCCAACGTGAGCGAAAGGCAAAGGAATATCCGGAAAGGCGAAGTGTTAGCAACTTGTACTCCCGTAAACTGCATCATTAGAAGAATCAATTCCCCCGAGACTGTGTCTTCTGAGTCCTTGACATCGAAGTTAATTGGGAGTGCACCCTTATCGAAGGATCAAAGAACTGCTGCGGAACAATTGGTGGACGACTTCAAGCATCTGTTTTTATCTACATCGGAGGATGTTGGCCGTACGAATTTAACGCAGCATAGGATTTACACTGGAGAACACCCCCCTGTTAAACAGCATCCAAGACGACTACCGTTCGCTAAGAAGGAAGAGGTTGAAACCCTTCTGAAAGAGATGAAGGAGAATGATGTAATCGAACCGTCATCCAGTCCTTGGGCCTCTCCCATCGTCTTGGTCCGAAAGAAAGATGGCTCCACCAGATTTTGTGTCGATTACCCACGACTGAATGAAATCACCAAGAAAGACAGTTACCCTCTTCCACGGATAGACGACACCTTGGACACTCTTTCCGACACAAGTGGTTTTCGACCCTGTACTTGAAGAGCGGCTACTGGCAGGTTGAGATACACCCTGATGACCGAGAGAAGACAGCGTTTACAACTGGACAAGGCTTATGGCAGTTCAAAGTGATGCCCTTCCGCCTCTGCAATGCACCAGCTACGTTCGAGCGTCTTATGGAGACAGTGTTAAGAGGACTCTCTTACGAATCCTGTCTGGTCTACTTAGACGATATCATCATCGTGGGACGCAGCTTCGAAGAACATCTGGCAAATCTTAGGAAGGTGCTGCAAAAGCTTAAGGAAGCCAATCTGAAGTTAAGTCCGTCCAAATGTAATTTGTTCCGCCGGGAAGTGAACTATCTTGGTCACATCATCTCTTCTGAGGGTGTGCAAACCGATCCAGAAAAGGTATCTGCGGTCAAGAGTTGGAGTCGTCCCGAAAACATCCATCAGCTGCGAAGTTTCCTGGGGCTCTGCACGTACTATAGGAAGTTTGTGAAGGGTTTTTCCAACATTGCACGACCTTTGCATAAGCTGACGGAGAGCAAGCAAAAGTTCGAATGGTCCAAAGAATGCGAAGATGCATTTCTACGACTGAAGGAGGCTTTAACATCAGCGCCTATCCTCGCCTATCCTCAGCCTGAAAAACCCTTCATCCTGGACACTGATGCGAGCAACGAGGGCATTGGAGCTGTTTTATCCCAAGAAATTGACGGCAATGAACATGTCATTGCTTACTGGAGCAAATGCTTATCAAAGTCGGAGCGAAATTACTGCGTCACCAGAAAGGAGTTACTGGCCATAGTGAAAGCTGTAGAACACTTCCATCATTACCTCTACGGCCGAAAATTTTTGCTTCGGACAGATCATGGCTCATTAACTTGGCTTTTGAACTTCAAAAATCCGGAAGGCCAGATAGCCAGATGGATACAGCGGCTCCAGGAATATGACATGGAGATCAAGCATCGAAAAGGGTTATCTCACGGGAATGCTGACGCTTTATCAAGGAGACCCTGTCCTGAGAACTGCCACTATTGTTCTCGAATCGAGAAACAGTATGGAACGACTAGCCCTACCGCCTATCAGGTGACAGTGACTCCAATTTCATCAGAACCTGATCCATGGAGTGATGACCAAGTTCGAAAAGATCAACTTGAAGACCCGGACATAAAACCAATTTTAGAGTTCATGGAAAGTGACAGTCGACGCCCTAGCTGGCAGGACGTTTCCATCTTCAGTCCTGCAACAAAAAGATACTGGACTTTATGGAACTCACTCCATTTTTTGGAACGGCGTGCTACACCGAAAATGGGAATCTGACGACGGCAAAACATCTAGGTGGCAGTTACTACTTCCCCGATCAAGGATTTCAGATGTTCTGAAAGAAATACATAGTAGTGCGACTGGAGGACATTTTGGTGTCTTGAAAACCCTCAATAAAGTTCGGGAGCGCTTCTTCTGGAGCAAGGCGAAGGATGACGTGGAGAAGTGGTGCCATTCTTGTGACGCCTGTGCTGCTCGTAAAGGACCGAAGAAGAGAAGCAGAGGGAAGCTACATCTGTACAACGTTGGAGCTCCTTTCGAACGAATTGGGATCGACATCCTGGGTCCTCTACCAAGAACTGCTGATGGGAACAAATACATTCTTGTTTCCATCGACTACTTCATCAAATGGCCGGAAGCATATCCCATTCCAGATCAAGAGGCTACCACCGTAGCAGAGACTCTAGTCCAACATTGGATCTCGAGATACGGAACACCTTTGCAGATTCATTCCGATCAAGGGAGGAATTTCATCTCTGCTGTGTTTAAGGGCCTATGTCAAATTCTCGGAATTGAGAAAACTAGGACAACAACACTACACCCACAATTGGACGGCATGGTGGAGAGATTTAACCGCACAATCCTGAATAATCTCTCGCTTATGGTATCCAGAAATCAACAGGATTGGGACAAGAAGCTTCCTTTGTTCCTGCTGGCCTACCGCAGTGCTGTCCACGAAACTACCGGATATGCCCCATCTCAGATGCTCTTCGGACGAGAGCTTCGGCTACCATGTGATCTCGTCTTCGGTCGTCCTCCGGATGCGCCTTCATCGCCTGAGGAGTACATCCAGGATCTCCAGGCCCGGTTGGAAGACGTTCATAACTTCGCACGAGAACGAATCAACATCGCGGCGGAGAAGATGAAGACCCGATACGACACAAGATCTACTGGACATGAATTCAACGAAGGCGACAAGGTTTGGTTATGGAATCCCATCCGACGGAAAGGTCTTTCACCCAAATTGCAGTCGCATTGGGATGGACCCTACAAAGTCCTTAACCGACTGAATGACGTCGTAGTGAGGATCCAAAAATCACCTAATGCAAAGCCTAGGGTTGTACATTATGATCGGTTAGCCCCATACTATGGCCATAGTTCATGAGTATTACGTAAACAACAATGGTTGATAACATGAAGGTTGTAGATAATTTTTTTTGCTTTTAATGTTTAGTAATATTTCTTGTTATTATTGTGTTTTCTGTATCTGTTAGTTATTAATTAATGTGTATATTTGTAAACTTGTGATAGAAGTTTGGCACCCTTTCTGGGGATTGTACTGCCCGGGACGTGCAGTTCTTGGGAAGGGGGCAATGTTACAAATCCTGTAAATAGTAATTATTGTAGGAACGTAACCTGTAAATAGTTTCCCGTATAATAGTCCCCCTTTTCATATAATAGTCCTCCTTTTCATATGGCTAAAGTATACGACCCCTATTTCCTTTTTGTTCATTGATAAAATTTGATAACGGTCTACTACTTTACAGAAGCGTGTGGAATATTTGAGAAATTTCTTTTCGGTGTCTATATAAGCCGTTAGCGATGGATAAACAGTTAGTTTCGATTGAGGATTTCGAACTGAGAGTGTATTAGCTCTGTTTATAGCGAAGCATTTCGCTGTGTTGTTTTCGTATTTGGAAGTAAATACGTGCGTAAACGTTGAGTTTACGGTGTTGTGTGATAGTTGCTTAATTGCTGACGAATAATTTAGCAGTTGTTGACAATCTTTCCTGTACATAGTGTAAATAAATTTCCTGTGCTTTATCAAGAACTGTGTCTTCATTTCAAGAAAGTGGAAGTCGCACCGAATCCGTTACAATACGTATATGCGTGCCCGTGCATCGATCTTTTGAAACATTTTTTTTTTCAATACATGATGTACATATGAGGAGTCATGCACACATGAGGAGTGATTTATTAAAATGTAACATGCTCAGTATTTAGAAAAAATCATTTTATTACATTTTCTAAATCTTTCAGATGACCTTTATCAAATCCCTTACTTTCAAGAAGTCCAAACGTGAAAAATCCTATTTTATTTAAAGGTCAAGTGTGGCTTTTTGATCAAAAGGTAACAAATCCGTCCTCTGCGCGTTTTATTTTGAACAAAAGGGGACATAAAATGAAAGAATCTGTAATACGAAGACTTTTAGATCCAAAGGAACACATGTCCAAAATCCTCAAATTTTAATCTACTACTTTTAAGGTTCATGTACTTCGATAAGAGAATATGAGAAGGTGAAATATAAAAATGATTGGTGAAATTGGAGTTCTCAACATTCAGGTTTTCGTTCAAAAGGGCACAAATTCAAAATTAAGATGGCGATATCTCCTTATTTATTTATTTATTTTTCTTATTATTACTATTTTTTTTTTTTTTTTTGCACAAACATTTCTTACTCTTGGCCTTGATTTGCTGTGCTTTTGTGCTCAATTCTGTACCCAGAGAATTTGATAAGACTATTTTGCTCTTACCCTAATACGTTTTTTCACCTCTTTAACATTTTTGGAAAATGGATATGTTCCCTTTTGATAAATTAGTCCTCATATAATAGTAAACAGATTACAAATATTTCTATGGGAGCCTCTGTGTAACTTTAATTTTGACTGTAGGTGGCACAAGAGAAAAAAAAATGTTTACCTTAATTTAAGTGCTCTTCGATAGGATTTCAGTTAGTCCTTTTTTTTTTTTTTTTTTGACATCTTGAATTAAGAATATGAAATTCAATTTTGTTACAATTATTTTTCTGTTCTTATTTTATGTTGTTAAGTTAAATTAAATGTGTTTTAAGGAATTTTGAATTTGTGAGAGATTTAGACAAAAATTTTTTTTGATCATGAAAAACATATGAACTTGAGTTACATTTTGGTAAACGCGGATGTGATATACTTGAAAGAACTTCCTAAAACAATTATCTGCAGCCAAGGCAAGCAGTTTAGTGATTTTTTTAATTACGGAAATTTAGTTTGATTAAAATTGAATCAGTTGACAAGTTAAAAGCTAACAGCAAATATGTACGAGTCAGTTGTGCAAAATTGATTACAAAACTAGACAGTTTTAACTAGTGATATTGAAAAAACTGATGTTAAAGAATATTCTTAAAAATGCTACTTGTTGAAAACTTGAGATTCAGAAATAGAAAAATTTCTGACTCAAACTAAGGATTTTGAAAAGAAATTCGAAGCTAGGGAGAAATATTCAGAACTATTTTTTTTTCTACTAAATTAAAAATTGAAGGTGAGATTAAGAAGTTCAACGAGGACAATTATAGCAACAATTGTATTTTTTTCAATGGGGTTGTTTTTTTCAGTCAAAAGTAGTACTTTTTGTCACTGTAATTGACAGAATAAGCAAAAAAAAAAAAAAAAAAACATGGACCCAGAAAATACTTTCATTTTCCCAACAGTTATTTTTCAATTAGTTTTTTACAATGTCTCATTTTTCAAACAAGACGTGGTCTTGTTGACGTCACAAATGCTGCACTTTTCCGCATCTTTCTACCGCGATTTCACGTTATGATAATCAAGAAGCGAATTAAAATTGCGCTCTACGCTTGCTACCAATTATATCGTTGCCAATACACGTGAGTAAAGATGAGAATTAAATATTTTGCTCTGTGAATGGCAACACAGAATGGCATTTCATCATTTGTGATGTCATCGGACAGAAGCACAAACATTGAAAGCGAGTCGATTTAAGTAATTTTTTTAAAAATATTAAACTTAAACAAATTATTTAAAAAATGGTCAAATTCTATGTTTTTAAACATGCTCTTCCAGAAAATAATACTTTTAAAATTTTGGAAACGACCCCATTCTAGAGTGTTTCGGACACTACTGCTTCGAACATAAAATTATCAAAACTAAGTATTGAAATTTTTTTTAGTGATCCTAGTTCATGGTTAGAATTTTTCAACACTTTCCCGACGTCGATTGATCAAAATCAATCTTTGAGTAAAATTTAAAAGTTTTCTCATTTGAAATCACTGTTAACTGGGCAAGCTCAAAACGTTGTGAAAAGATTTCAACAATACGAGGAAAATTATCATACTTAGATTGTGTGTGAGCTTTTAGACCCGCGTTCGGTAAAAACCGAGCTTATAATTACTTCTCACATAAGTACAGTGGCGTCCCAGGAGGTCATTGTGACCTCCCAAAAATGCTCCATATTCGCCAAATGTGGGGACCCAATTGCAGCTTTTAAATGCCCGTATGTCCTTTTTCATGTAGGGGGATATGGGGCAAAGTGAAAAGATGAAATATTGACTCTGCGCTTAGCTCCGCCTATCTGGTAATATTTTAACCACTGTAGTTGCACATATAGTCTATTCCCAGCCAGGAAAAGAAATACCGCCGAAGATTAAAGCATTCGATTATACAGGAAATTTTCAAGAAACAATACTCCTTTTGTAATATTTGTTAGAAGTCCAAAATTATTTTTGACATTATGAAATTATAAAGTTCTTGTTATTAACATTTTAACTATAAATTTAGACCTTCTAATATGTGGTGCAATATTTATTTAGTTAATACTAGTGGTACCCGCACGGCTTTGCCCGTAACAGAAAAATTAAAAGGTCTTTTGATTCGCCTGTATATTTACAAATAATGTATGGAGAATTTTCTCGCCAATTGGCTTGTACCCATGTTACGGTTCCACGTTATGATAATTTCGTATCTCGCCAATCGGCTTGTGCCCATGTTACGGTTCCACGTTATGATAATTTCGTAATTTACTCGTCCGTCTTATTATAATTTTGTTCTTAAAATTGGAATACAAAAAGAACCACTTCGAATTTTCAAAAAATCGCTTCGAGGTGCACACCCCCATGCTACAAACTAACCTTGTGCCAAATTTCATGAAAATCGGCCGAACGGTCTAGGCGCTATGCGCGTCACAGAGATCCGGACAGAGAGACTTTCAGCTTTGTTATTGGTAAAAATCGGCCGAACGGTGTAGGCGCTATGCGCGTCACAGAGATCCTGACCGACAGAGTTTCAGCTTTATTATTGGTAATAAAGATAAAGATTAGGCGCATTTGTATTTTAAATGTTTTGTTCAAGTAGGCGAGTACATGCGGGGCAAAGTGAAATAGCTTATTTCATTTACTCACTTAATCATTTACTAAAACACTTACGTATTCCTTTATTATTTAATCCATTTACATTTCTTTATTTAGTAATTTACTTATTTTCTTATTCATTCACTCGTTTACTCACTCATTTATTTTTTTCATAGATTAATTGATAAATTAATTTAATTACACCTTTATTGTTCTATTTTCTTTTCATTTGTTCATTCGAAATTTTATTTACAGATTCATTTGATAAAAAATACTTTTTATAATAATAAAAAAAAATTACAATTGAAAAATATTTCATTTTTCACTTTGCCCCATAAAAAAAAGTGAACATTTTCCACTTTTTTTTTTTTTTTTGAAGGCTTAAAATTATTGCCAAAAATAAAAATTATGTTTCAACGAAAGTTTTGTTAATTTTCAAAACAAATTCCAATTTGTTCATTTTGAAAAAGCTCAGTCATCTTAGCCATTTCACTTTGCCCCACATTCGCCTAACTTACGTGTACATATACGTATTTTATTGCTCTGCAAAATTTGAAATTCTATTAGGCAAATTGATAATTTTTCTACCTTCCCAAAAATTTAAGTTCGGTGCCCCCTGAACAAGAGCCTTCTTGGGCCTTCAAACTATCAAAAATTCATTCAATCTAGTTGAACTTCGAAAATAGCTAGATCAGGGAATAGTTAACATTAGAAGTTTGATAAATCTTAGAGTTCATCTGGTTCCAGTGGACACTTGTGAAATCTAATTCCATGGATATTGCTACCTCAAGATATGGTGTTGAAATTCCATCGGAAGTTTTATGTTAAAGAAGTTAAGGGTTTTACTGAATTACACTTACATTAGTAATTTTCAAAAGCGAAATTCCTAGATATGAAAAGGTGCAAGCTGCAACAATGACTTAGAGCAAATCTCAAAACGCAATATTCAATAAATTGTTTCGTCATAATAATCATAGCTCTAATAATTGTGACATTGTAGCCCATTACATGAAAATGCAAATTCTAAATAATTCATGAAGTCGAAATTTTTTTTAATTAACCATGTTTTTAAAACGAACTAAAAATTATAAAATAATTTCTCTTAACATTACGTAGCCCCATACATATTCAAAATTTCTAACAGGTTTTCCGTAAAACATGTAATTGAATTTTTAATAGCTATCAAAATATTTCAAAGGAAAATCGTGGGGCACACTTAATAGATTACTCTCACATTTATTATTTAACTAACAAGTTATAATTGCACTGTAAATAAAAAAGTGATACGTGAATTCTCATTGATACCTATGCACTTTGCGCTACGCACGCATTTTATGTTTTTCTTTTTAAATCTTAGAAGTATTTTGATGGATAGTAAAAATTAACAATGACAAATTTTACGGACAATATGTAAGAAATTTTGAACATGTATTGGTGGGGGGGGGGAGGTTACAAATACTCTACCTAAATAATCACGCAGGGCACGCCCCGAGCTGATATTTTTGGGAGTGGGTATTTTCTAAAATTTAGAAATGAAATTCTGAATTTTAAAGAATGATAAAATAAGAGCATGCACTACATTATGCCTGATGATGACAAAATTAAAATAATAATAATAATAATAATAATGCTGCAATGTTGAAATATTGTCTTGAAATTTCCCAAATCGTCAGCAAAATTTGCCGAATAAGTATTTTTTGGGGGTCACAGTTAAGGGCACCCCAATGAGAGGTCACTGTGACTTCTCAAAAATTTCCTCATGTCGGCAAATTTTGTATGACGATTCGGCTAAATTATCATCATTCGGCAAAATCTGGAGTTCTGTTCTAAAAAATTATCATCATTTAGCGAAATTTGGAGTTCTATTCGGCAAATTGAGAATTTCCACCTTCCCAAAAGCCCAAGGCGAGACGAGTGACCTCCCATCGGTGCGCTTCTGCGCTTGCGTTACAAAAGAATAACTTCACCAGTTCTGGGTTAAAGTAAATGTCAATACTAATACATCGATGTTAAAAACATCGATATTTCGAAAACGTGAACATCGATGCCTCACCCTTAATTAGGGGTTTTAGCTAAAGACAACAACAAAACGAATACGTCAGCTAAATAACTGTTCCACACAAATTCTGTTATATGTTCCATTCACTACCTTTTTGTCTAAATGTATTGTGAAACTGTGCAACTAATATTTATCTGTAACAAAAGGCGTCTGAATGTGGACGATTGTGAAAAAAATATTTATCTCCCTTTTTGTATCGTCACACCATCATATTCATGTTTCCAAAAGCTTTCTCAAACCTTTGAATAAAATTCGCATTCATGGCGTGTTACATTCCAATATTAGAACACGAACACCCAGATGTTTCAAGGTTGGGAAGACAATCGGTAGAATTTGTCAGTGAAAAGTATTTTCCTGGAAACATTCTCTAAAGTGGACGTCCGAACTCAGCATTCCGTAAAAAAAGTTAACAAAGGAAGCGCCTGAATCAATATTTTAGAAAAGTAAAACAAGGTCATATGCTCGGACAATATGTGAATGATGCTTCATTACCAACCCGTTTTTTGTATGTCTGCTGTTTTTAAGTTGTAATGATTTATCTTAATTTGCGGTTGAATTCTTTGTCTTCGGTTGCTACGATACGAAGAACTAATAGTGTGAAGTTTTTGGAAGTATGCTTTATTCGAATTAAGATTCTGGAAAACTCTTTCGGTGCTTTTTTTTTTGTGAGCGTAGTGCATTAGTTTGAAAAGAACTTCATAAGTCTGTTCCATGTGTCTTCTTTATAAGTTTCTTGATATAGCTTTCGTGTAGATATCACATCCAAGGGGAGATACTGACTACCATTTTAGGAGGGGGCAGACTGAAGAATACCCTCCTTCCCCATAAACGAACCTTCGGTTCTGGTTACGAAATATCTCTGAAACTACTTGGGTGTCAGTAAAAAGCACCAAATCATCCAGAAATAAGGCATCTAATAGGGCATAAACGTTACCATCCAATTTCATAAGCAATGAAAAGAAGTAAGGTAAACACACCAGTAGTGGCCAGTGCTTTAGTAGTGGCCACTTCAAGAAAGAAATGAACAATAATAATGTGATTATTATATTGGTACATCATGTAACTATCATATTGAATCAATTTTACTCATCAGTTATTTGAATTTAAAGTTCGTCCTGTAAATTCTTCGGATGGGAGAATGTTAGATGGCCAATGCTGAAATTTTCAGATTTTGGAGTGACCACTAATGGATCGAATTTGAGGTTTGTAAAAAAATGGATACAAGATTTAACAAATTGAAATCATGGATTGTTAGAAAGTGGGACGATTAAGGAAGAGTCGGGCTATGATACTCTCATTGAGTTTCAAGAAATGTTGTTGTTGTTGTTGTTACTGATGCCACTCGGGAACCTGAGCCCGAGTAGCAATGCTGCTCGATTTTAAGGCAGAGGGGTTACGGCTTCCGTTTTCAATCGAGCGCCTATTTCTAGATGGAAGTCCGATTTGACTCAGGGCAATACAATAGATGGCAGCACCACCTACGGACAGTTCGATAATTTAGAACCAAACCAGAAGTCGAATAACTTTCTGGTCTAGCAAACCCCAGAGGTATCGTTTCACTTGGAGGACAATGTGACCTCGAGCATATTTAACGTCGCCCAGTCACCATTAATGACGACGGTGGATCTTCGATCCAGCGAGGATCGAACCCGAGACCCTCCTGTCAAGGGTCCGATGCCTTACCGATCAGGCCACCACGGCCAGTCAAGAAAATTAATATTGTAGACGCACAGTTTAAAAATATATTTCACTGTGGCCACTGCTAGTGACACAGTGACGTTTTGAACCTTGAAGTGGCCACTACTGAAGCACTGGCCACTACTGGTGCGTTTACCTTAGTATTTCAAATATTTACTTCCAAAAATAATTAATGAACTGAAAAGACTACAGAAATCGTTTAAATTTATTTATCAAGTGTTTGAACACAATGTGGACGGATACTATTGTCGACGGTTTAGGGGGAGGGGGGGAGTGATGACCCTTATCATCCTCCCCTTGTATTCTCTCCTGACCGCATCAACGAAAAATTTACGAAGACGAAAATGCATTCACGATTGGGAGAAATTTAGGATATAAGGGTAACGTCAAGTGTGCCAATCAGGGCTGCGGATTCGGAGTCAAAGTGTTGGAATCAGGCTGAATAAGGGGTAAAGGAATCGGAGTCGGGAGTCGGAGGCTTAAAATTCCAAGAATCGGAGTCGATCATTTTCCCACCAGCCATTGCTTGTGGGGTTGGAGTCAGACTAATTTTTGGGAAAAGGAGTCGGAGTCGAGGGCTCGTAAATTTCTGGAGTCGGGTATTTTTGCTCCAATACGCAGTCCAAAGAAATCATGCATTACTTTGAAAAAAAAAATAGTAAATAATGAGTTCATTATTTAGAAGTTTGCGCATCGTAGAACGAAGATGTTTTAAAATGATAAAATAGCAAACTTTTATTTTCACATATTCATTATTTTCAGAAATTTCATTAAATGCATGCTTCGGAATTCTAAATAATGGCAGTAGAATTGGATAGAGTTCTTGTCTCTCTGTAGGCATTGTATCAAATGCCGGCGTTTCAGATATTGCCGGTAACATATATACCGAGTGATGAATAAGTTGCACGCGATAAACTGTAGGAATTGTATTACGCTATCAAAAATTACAAAGATTTTCCGTGTGTTTCGCATGTGTTTATTTGTATTTTTCTACATTTGAGGGGTTTTTTTTTAACTGTATCATTACTTCTTCCTCTTTATGCTATATGCACGCAATGAATGCTTTTTTTTTTTTTTTTTAGTCAGTTTTGACTGGATCAACCTTTTAGTTAAGCTTTACGAAACGAATTCCATTTCGCTTCTGAGTTTACAAGCTATCAAGGTTGTAAATTCAGGTATGAGGTTGTAAACTTTTCAAAATGATGAGGTTTAAATAAATGATACTTTTTAACAATAAATGTAACACCACAATCTTTCCATTTTTACTTTCTTCTATATCTAATATATAGAAGAAAGTATTGGATTCGTGCAAATTTTCGAATTTCGAATTTTGACGGATTCGAACGTTTTGAGGTGTGCTGAGTCCATTTAGACTATTTTTGGAAAAAGTCTGTCTGTCTGTGTGTGTGTGTCACGTCTGTGTGTGACCAGTTTTTTGTGGCCGCTCTACAGCAAAAACTATCGCATGAAATCGAACGAAATTTGGTACAAATATGTGCCCCTATGTGAACTTGTGCCCATTGGTTTTTCGCGCGAATTCCTCCAAGGGGGGTGGAGCAATGGAACGTTTTTTGAGTTACGCGTGCTTGCTATTCCTCAGGAAGTAACTGGCAGAATCAAACAAAATTTGGTCCATGTGTTGCCATTAAGAGGAACAGGTGCTGATTCAATTTTGGTGTCAATAACTCAAACGGGGGTTGAGCTATAGAACGTTTTTTGTCGTCAATTGTGACTGCTGTATCTCAAGAAATAATGAACGGAATGAAAGAAAAATTTATCGGCAAGTAGCCCTTAGTGGGTATAAGAGCTGATTTTATTTTGGTGTCAACAGCTAAAAAGGGGGTAGCGCAATCGTCCGTTCTTTTTTTCCATTGTGAGTGCCCTATCTCAAGAAGTAATGCTACGTTCTGGTTGAAATTTGGAATATATGTGAATCCATAGTTAAACAAGCTTTGGTTCAATTTTTGACGCCAATCGCTCCAAGAGGTGTTGATTTTTTTTTTTTTTTTTTTTTTTTTTGCGAAAAAAAAAAAAAAAAAAAGCTGTATTCGGAACTCCAGCGCTCGAATACGCTACCTTGCGGTGATTTACAAAACTGCCGATTAAACTAAAACATTGCCACGTTGCGTTCCACGTGTGTCTGTTGACGTAAACACATGCAGTTTGTTCTGAGTATTTATTAACGCAATCGATGTGTCTTAGTTTGCTTTCAGCTACAGAAATTAATTCGTCCCTTAGTAGTATTCTAGAGCTTCTCAAAATAATGTTAGTTTTCCTTATTTCCTTCTAAAATATGAGTTGATTGAAAATGGTGAAAGCGAAAACTGGATTAAGAAACTTGGATAACGTTATACAAGGCAAAAAATTTTATTGTTTTGTATGAATTTGTAAGAATATGAGTTTTTTTTAATCTTAAATTAATTTAACTAACCTTCTTTTACAGCAGCATTTAGTTGGAATGGACGGTATGCAAAATATTTTCTTGAATATATTATCGTAGAACAAAATGAAAAATGTTTCACCGAGATAGAATTTACTTTATTCCTTTTATTCTCAGCTGAAAGGTTTCGCCAAATTCGTTTAGGGTTATAGTTTTAGTATTGTGCGAGCAAAGTAGCCTTGACGAGATTTCGCTTTTTTAGTTAAACCATTTTTAATTTTTATCATGAGTGGAATAAAATGGTAGTAAGATTACAGAATTCGATAAGTAAAAGGAAATAATGGTCAATCAACTGAAAAGAAAACTACCATCATATATCCGTAAGAATTCTGTAGATGATTTGCATAACTTGACATAATTAAATCGTAACTCAGAAATTAGAAAAATCGAAATAGAAAAATTTTAAATTAACCGATTCGGGAATTCGAGAGAAATAACTCAGCAACAAATGCAAAACAATAAGCGCTAGCCAAGCAAGGCAAAGAAGTATCATCTTCTTTCGATAATAATTTGTAATGTCATATTGAATTTTCTAGCATTAATTGTTGTTCTTGTCAGGCCACAATTATTATTTAGTTTTATCAAGAATTGATAAATATCGAATTCAACATCGTGGAAGTAGCTGCTTAGAACTACGAACTACGTAGTTTGCATTAATCTTTGACGTTTAGTAATGCTTCTTGAATTCTCATTTCTTTCTACGTGGGCCAGAATATCCACAAGACTTTGAAAATTAATTTAAAAAGAATAAAGCGAAAAATATCATACATACGAACAAAAATCACAACACTTTTAGCATTTTCTTCGTTACCACATGCGTTTGTTTTAGTTTTTAAGTCGGCCATTAGACAGTGACTGCAGTGCCCCGTATAGTTCGTTGGAGTTGCGAATTATTGCAACAATAAGAAAGATAAATCGTAATAGATTGTCGTCTGCGTATTTCTCGTGATTTTAATTGTATGGAAATGATCAGAAATATTCATAGACTAATAATAAGAGTAGACCGAGCTATGGCAACCCTTTTGCTGCTCATAAACCAAACCATGTGACTGGTGGATATCCCAGCAACAGCGGGCGTTAATCGTAGCAGACGATCTACGCCAGCGCGAAATAAAATAAATAGAATTGATGGAACACGGAAGAATGATCTTTTATGGAGTCCGATTTGTAAATTTGTTATTCTAAGTTGTAAATATTTTGTTAATATAGTGAGTTTTTCGTTTAGATAGCATTGTGCATTTTCTTTAGTCAATTTCAATAACTCTCTAAGCAATAAAAGATGCAAGCGACCAAGATGAATCAGCAAACGGTAAGATTTTTACCTACAGTTTCAATTTAAGATACCGATTAGTACATTTTTGCGTTAACGCAAAACGTTTACGCCATTTCGTTCACGCCAACGCTGACAGCTCCAAATGAAATAAAAGTTACCGAAAACTGATCAAAAACTATTACTCATGTCAAAATAATGCATAACTAAAAGAAAAACAGTTCAATCTCTGCACCCGGAAGTTTTTTTTAATGAAAACACATTGTCTTAAAATACATGTCGAGTGCCAAACTATAGATAATGCTGCCATCTAGCAACCATGCTGCCAAAGTTTTCGCCAAGCCCTTCCACTAGTCACATGATACATCTATGAACCAATTTTCTTTATCAGCAAGAATGAGAAAGCTCGGTCTACTCTTATTATTAGTCTATGGAAATATTATCTCAATGATTTAAAAATTTTAACTGTTGCTCTATCTTATGTTTGTTAACAAATAAAATATTTGTAATTAATTCAAGCAATGCTTTTAAAATAACTTTCAATTTTTGCTCTTTGCTTTGCTTTTGCAATAATTCAGACATTGGGATGGTCGTCAAGTTTTTGCATGTGTATTTTTTTTGGGGGGAATATTGCTTCCTCGTCAAGCGTGGGGAGGGATCAGAAAAAAAAGAAAAATATAGAAGAAAGTTTCGTGATGGCCACAACATACTAGTTTGTTTTTATTTACGAGTTTGTTTGTAATTTTGCGTAAGGATTGAAAATGTGACAGTAAAATGAAGCTGTAGTTACTTCTATATTTTGTTTCAAATGCCATTCTCATACACTGTATGACCAAAAGTTTTGGGGCACTTTCAAAAACTCACATTTTTACGGATTTCTCGAGAAATAAAAGACCAATTGCTCTGTAATATTTTTTTTCACATAAAAGGTATACTCCAGCCACGATTTTAAAACAAAAATTAAGTCTACTACTCATTTGGGGGACGAACAAAAAATTGAGGAAACAAAAAAGGGTTTTTGATCATTTTTCATTGTAAATAGCTGGGAATAGGCTATAAATTTCAGAAATAAGTTAAAAACATATCTAGAATTTATGTTTATATTTTCGTGAAAGCATCTCTTATACCCACGGAGATATAAGCATTTCTTTCAGAAATGCAAATTTTAAAAGTTTTTCACTCATATCTCGCAGAGTTTTCCGTCAATCGTTACTAAACTTCCAGAATAATTGACAGCATATTAGAGAAACATAATAATAAAATTCGAAGTTAAAATATTGAAAATTTAATGAAATATGAACGTTTAAAAAAATTATTTTTCACCGCCCATGCGCGAAAGATAGCAATTTATAACCTTCGTAATCGGAAGCCCAGATATATCCTACATCTCATTAAAAAAAATTACATCTTAATATCTTTAAAATCTAAAAAGTTATCATCTAATCGATCTAATGAGCCGAATTTTAATAATTCTTGGCTGGACGACGAATCGTGAGGGATCGTTCGCAAATAATCCGTTCTTATCGTGAATCACTCTGCAACGATAGCAGGAAAGTGCTGCCAATTTGCGAACGACCCCTTACCATTCGTTTATATCCAAGAATTATAGAAATTCGTCTCATTAGATCGCTGATAACTTTTTAAATTTTAAAGATATTGAGATGGAATTTTTTTTTAATGAGTTGTAGGATATGTCTGAGCTTTGGATTATGAAAGTTATAAATTGCTATCTTTCGCGCATGCGCGGTGAAAAATTAATTGCTTTAAACGTTCATATTTCATTAAATTTTCAATATTTCAGCTTCAAATTTTGTTATTATGTCCCTCTAATATGCTGTCAAATGTTCTGAAAGTTTAGTAACGTTTGACGGAAAACTCTGCCTGATATGAACCGAAATTCTTCAAAAAAATGTACATTTTTGAAAGAAATGCTTATATCTCTGTGGGTATAAGAGATGCTAAAACGAAAATGTAAAAATTAATTTTTTATGGTATTTTAACTTATTTCGGAAATTTATTGCTAATTCCCAGCTATTTACAATGAAAAATGATCAAAAACCTTTTTTTGTTTCCTCAATTTGTTGCTAGTCCCCCAAATGAATAATAGACTTAATTTTTACTGGAAAATGACAGCTAAAGTATACTTTTCATGTGAAAAAAATTACAGAGCAATTGATTTTTTTATTTCTTGAAAAATCCATAAAAATGAGAATTTTTGAAAGTGTCCCAATACTTTTAGTCATATAGTGTATATACAGTGACGGCAAAAAAAAAGTCGTTACATTTAGTTAGCAATTAAAAACTTTACATGCAATTTCTTGACATGATTTTATTTGGCATGCTCCCTTTATTTTGCCGAATACTGAATATTCGGCTAGATTGTAGCCGAATATTTGGTACTCAGCCAACTCACAAGAGAACATGCCAAGTAAAATCATGCCAAGAAAAAGTTACGTAAAGTTTTTAATTGCCAACCAAATGTAAAGATTTTTTTGCCAGCACTGTACAAACAATGTAGAATTTATTTTATATTTTTGTGAAAGTATCTTTTATACCCACGGAGATATAAGCATTTCTTTCCAAAATGCAAATTTTATTTTAAGGTTTGCGGTTCATAGCACGTAGAGTTTTCTGTCAATCATTACTAAACTTCCAGAATGTTTGACATCATACAAGAGAAACATAATAATAAAATGTGAAATTAAAATATTGAAAATTTGTTGAAATATGAACGTTTAAAGCAGATGAGTTTTCACTGCACGTGCGCGAAAGATATCAATTTATAACCTTCATAATCCAAAGCCCAGATAGATCCAACAACTCGTGATAAAATTCCAGCTCGATATGTTAAAAATTCCAAAAGTTATCACTGGTCTAATGAGCCGAATTTCAATAATTCTTAGATAGGCGATTAATCGTAAGGGGTCTTCCGCAAACTGTTAACACTTGCCTGTCGTCATTCAGAGAAATTCGTGATAAAAACAGATTATTTGCGAACGATCCCTACTCATCGTTGATTTTTTCCAAATATTTAGGTGCTTCATGATTCGCATTTAAACACAAGATTGATCAACTAGAGCGCAGAAACAATGATGTCCTTTCTTTAATTATGCAATACTGGATCAAAATACATTTTATTATTTTTATATTTAAACAATATGTCAGGTTCTCTTTTTTTTCAAGTACTAAAATTTAACTTCAAAGTTTTATTTGAGCAGCTGCTGATGCAATTCGTCATGCAACTGCACATGACTAAAAAATGGGAGTCGCTGAAAACGATCTGAAACACTATGACAAGCTTTTGTGGTTTTTTCTTCAAATTAATTATATGCGACTTCTGTGTAAAGTAACAATTATGTTTATTCAGGGAACATTCTTGAACGTTTAGTAACGGAGATACCTCGAAAACTTTTTTTAAAGCAATTTTCTTCATTAAAGATGATTAATCCACTGTTTAATATGTTTCTACCATGGAGTATTACTCTTTTATTTCATCTATATCCAAAAACTCAAAGGATAGATGCTTTTTTTTTTAAACAATGGCGTTCTTGACTTCTAAAAAGCTCCTTTTTTTCTCTTATTCCGTGCTATAGCGAAATTCCGTGCTATAGGAAATGAAAATGTTTTTTTTTTTCGCTATCCTAATATATGTTTTTAAAAAATTAAGGTTAACGAGCTGGTCTAAAATGAAAAAAAAAAAAAAAAAAAACTGGAATTTGTTATAAATTTGCCGCTAAGAAAAATCTTAAAATCTCCTAAAATTTTACAATTAACTCAAAACTAAGATTTTAGAAGCTTTGTTCGAAGTGTTGTAAAGCAGTTAAGAATATTTCTTATAACTACAGTGGGCACTGCTGTTGCAAAAAAATAAATAAATTAAGTAAAAAATAAATAGGTGTAAATAAGTAAAAATGCTTTTAAAACAGAAGATTGGAAAAGAGTAGTGAAAAATGAGCATTTAACTAAAGTCTTCTTCTACCAGAGATTGTGAACTTAAATGTTGTTTACTTCATCGAATGCAGTGCTGTTTTGGAAAAGGAAAAAGCTACGAAATCTTTTATAAATATTCAAACGATTTTGAATCTTTACATTCAAATTCTGTTAGTCACACAACAATGCACCAATTAGTTCGAAACAACTTGTCTAAATTTAAAAAAAAAATGTACTTCTAGTTTCAATAAAATGTCAACTGTATTTTGAAACATTTAAAATTTGTTTCTCACATTTTATTTTATTCTTATTTATTTATTTGTTTAATATTTAAACTTACCACATTTTTCGACTGCAGGAATGCCGGTTTATAGAACCCAACCGCTTTGTAGAATCAAATGTCCTCAGATCAAAGGAGATTTTAATAAGCGGCGGGCATTGTACCATTCTAATTAAAGCTGAACGACTCGAGCCTTGTTCGAAGAAAGAAGCATCAAACCTATAGAAGAAAGAACAATTGACACTTATTCAGGAGGAAACTTCGTTCATGTATTTACTGACGGATCCTCGGATAAGACACTGAAGGATGGAGGAGCTGGGGTAAACCTCCCTGTTCCGCATTATGATACGAATTGCTCTGAAGTCGGGGCAAGTGAAACTTTACCTTTGAACTTCTTATCCAAGACTAGCTGAGTTGCTCGGCTTTGCCCGGTCTACTTTGAAAACAAAAATTTTGTCAAGTGACGTATATTCAACAATCAGGCATAAATAAAAGAAAAAATGACCATCATGCAAAATTTCCCCTCAAAACAATGACGACAGATAATAAAATACTTTTAAGAAATTAAAACAAAATGAGATAGAAGGATTTAAAAAGCGTAACCATGAAAACACAAAATGATATAAGTTTAAGAATTGAAAATGAGAAAGATGGAAATAAACAATGGATTCAAAAAGCGTTACCGTTTAAACGCAAAATAAAATGGTCAAAAACTTGAATAGAGAACAGATTTTTGAACTTCATTTCATTCGCTTGTAACTTTTTTTCTAATGGAGATAGAGGGTTAAACTTTCGACCATAAGTCGAGTTAGATCTGGAGTAAAAAAAGCAGCTCTTTTGAATGGTGTCAAAAAGGAAACTGTAGAACAATTCCTTCGCTTTTAATTGATAGATTTAATTAAGAAAGTAGTGCCTAAATTTCAGCTAAGCCTAAACAAATTCGAGGTAAAAATGCAAATAACTCCCGCCATAAGTAAGTTAGAGCATTGAAACAGATTGCGTAGAACGCAGGAAATTCTACTCTTTCCAATGATATGTAATATTAATATGTGCAAGTAATTTTTCACTCCCATATTCGGGAATTTACGTGAAAATTGGGCCTAAATTGGAATTAAAAAAGGACTATTCATCGAATTCTTTTCGAACTGGCCTGCAAACCTTCTCAGAGCTTAAAGGAACAAATTGTGAAAATTTCAGCAAAATCGGCCGGGAAGTTCTCGAGTTTTGCGAGTTCAAACACACAGACGCTGTTTGGAAACTTCATTTTATACTATGTAGAGAAGCACTTATGAATTTCTCTTTTTAATCTGCCATTTGAAGTTCAATCGCTATTTCGTGATTAGTTCTGTGCTTTTGATAAAAGAAAAAAAACAATTCAAACTGGATTTCGGAATATCAGAAAAGTTTTAGAAAACAGAATCCAAGGGAAATCTTAAAAGTAACAACGCAATTGCAAAAAAACAAGTGATCATGTCCCACACATCACTCTAGATTTATTCTTCCTTCCATCCGCGCAAATTGCGGTTACAAAAATCTCAAGCGAAAAAGATGATAGTGATTTGCAGCAATGTATTTTATTAACGGCTGTTGATGAAATGATTTCATCTTAGTTTCATTTTTTGACTATGCCTGATTAAAGCGCAAAATATTTTAGGATCATTTGAGAATTCAATTATAACGTTTTTATTTCGAACGATTCTTCCGGATGAATGTTTATTTACTTGAATTATTTCATAATAGAACGATTAATAAGAAGTGATAGCATTAGGGAAGAATTACAGGTTGAACCTATGTTTGATATTTTAGTGAATTACTGAAATTGATAGAGAGAACACTAAAAACGAATGAGTACAGTCCGCATACCAGGGGCTGGATTTTAACATGCGAAGAAGAGAAGAGATAGGGGGAAGATCATTTAAAAGATGGATAGAGGCCGAAACGGTCTTATAGCCTTTAACCGTGATAGATGATGATGATGATAGAATGATTATTCCGAATGGTTTTGCAATCAAATGATTCTTTAAAATAATTGTCGAATGATCAATTGTCTAGTAGTTTCTTCTATTGTGAAATCCCCCCTCCCCCACGTTGAGAAAAAATCACTCAATTACTAATTCTACAATTTTATAATAGAATAGTTTTATAACTATAGATGGCAGATCATAGAGTGATTCTAATGTTCAAATAGTTGTTCGAAAGAATTACTCAATATCTAATAATTCGGTAATTAGACTTCCACGATAGCTCTACATTTGATTATTAGAATCACACGATATCGATAATTCGATTGCACAAATCTCTGAAGTATCCTGTTCACTATTCAGAGCGCATCGTAAAAAATGTGTTTTTATTCAATAACTTAATGAGCAGTTTCATGCAAATTTTTATTATTGTTTAATTTACACTTATGATATGTTTTCTCTTCTCTATAATTTCACGCACACACACATAAGAAAAACGACTAATTTTGTTTTTTATTGAAATGGTTGTAAAATCCGACAGAATTTCAATCCCAGACGGCTTCCAAAAACTTGATAATTTGCTAGCAAGCCATGAAAAATGCATCTAAATATTGAGTTAAGATCATTTCTCTTGAAAATATGCTGTATAAAAATTTACCCTATTTTTTTTTCTTATCTTTATAATTTCAAACGTAAGCAAACCATTAAAAAATATATAAACTGCTCATTTCTTTTCGTTGAAATAGCACACTGTCTTTGATAATCCCGGGCCTTCAAAAAACTTGGAGACCTATTAACAAGAGAAAGGTTTCAGTTGTAGTACTTGGTAGCAAAGGTTGTAAGCGCCAAAATTTAAAAAATGCAGATAAATAGCACACAAATAGAAGAAGAAACGCACATCCTTTTTGGGGCTAGAAATAGGGGGGGGGGGAGCCCTGATAGGTACCGCCACACAGAGCAGCTTAGGAAAATTTTTTAATGAAAGTCTACCCACGGTTTGAACTTCGCTTGCATTTCGCTCGAAACTTAAAAAAAAAAAAAAAAGACAGATGGGAACAGTTTTACGAGAAGGGTTCAGCAAGTTTTGTCCAGACGAATCAGCAACAAATGTTTTTTAAAGTATGATAACATAATTATTTTGTGCTGAATAACATATTTTACATTGTTGGTCACATAATTTGTGTTTTATAGACTGCCCGTGTTTCACTTGTGCAAAATTGTTTCATTGAAATTTATCACTCTTTGAAAGTTTGTTAAATTGAAATTTGCAATTTCAATGAACATTGAGAATGTTCAAAATTAAATTTCCATTTATTTGTAATTAAAATATAGAGGGCACTGCACATGATTTAAACAGAGAGCGAGAGTGAAAGCGCCATATTGTAGTCGGAGATGCGAGTGTATCATGGAGAGCCGCGAAAAGATGAGGCTCTTGAGAGAGGAACTAAAATAAAAAATAAAACTAGAGTCTATAAGTTTTGAATTTTTAATTTATTGGTAAACTAGCGGTACCCGCACGGCTTTGCCCGTAGTAGAATATTAAAAGTCCATTTGGTTCGACTGTGTATTTACAAATAATGGATGACGAATTTCTCGCCAATATGCTATGCTAATTTGCTCGTCCATGTTACGGTAGTTTGCTCGTCCACGTTTTGGTAATTTGCTCGTCCACGTTGTGATAATTTGCTCAGTAAAATGTTTTTAAAATTGGAATAGAAAAAGAACAAAATCGAATTTTCGAAAAATCGCTTTGAGGTTCCACACCACCATGCTACAAACTATTTCTGTGTCGAATTTCATGAGAATTGACTGAACGGTCTAGGCGCTATGCGCGTCACAGACATCCAGAAAGAGATCCGGGCAGAGATCCAGACTTTCAGCTTTATTGTTAGTAAGAATGTTCGACCAGAGCGGACAGTGCATTTCACTGCCTCGATTAAAACTAATTAATATAATTTCTCAGAAAATATGATGGGATTTTTACAATAGCTTTCACATCTTCGCGTAATTTCTCATATTCATTCTGTGAACTAAAATGCCACCGAATTCATGAATTTTGCTCCCACTCTTCATTGACCTTACGCATCGCAATTCTTCTGTCGCCAGCTGGGGATTCTGCCCCACCTCCAAGAGTATCCGGAGAACCTCAATGAGTCATGGAGCATTTCCTCCGACCGATCTCCAAAGCCTACGCCGCAACAATATCTCAAGGATGACTCTCGTCTACAGGAAATACTGACCCCGGGGCAAACAACCTACCTTTGGCGACGAATCTTTGTCGCCAACTTCTTAAAACAGATCGGCTTCGGTTGATGTTGTCAGGGAGCGATCGTAAATAAGGGATGGGTGCTATTCTGTATGCCATTGTTTTGTTTCCGACATTTTTACGTTTTGTTTTCAACGAGCAGGATCATCGTTCTTTAAATTGTGCTTTTCGTAGAGGATAAGATTTGTTTTTGTTCTTCTATTTTCCTGTATTTGTTACGATTTTCCTGATTTGCGTTCTGACAGTTCCTTCCGTGGACAAAATGTCATTATTATGTCCTTTGGAAGAAGTAATGTCGAGTATAAAATGAAAATAGGATAGTCTGGCCAACTTATGAGCATTTTGAACGCAATTTTATTTTCATAAATTCAAAAATATCGTAACAATAATAGGAATGTAACTATTTCTTTTTCTGTTTAATGTTGTTCAATAGTTCATAACAGAAACAAAAACATAATTGCAAATACATAAATGAAAGTATTCTACGAAATAAAATGATAGCTATAAAATAAATACAAAACAAATTCAAAAAAGAACAAACATTGATTATTTTTTTTGTTGAGCATCACTTAACTTTGAAAGAAAAACTCTTAATGGGACATTTGAGCAACCGAGATGCTCAAAGTTTCTCTTAAATATCAGACAGCTTTAGTCTTACATTAGGTTCAGCATTTCCTTTTCTTCTTCTTTTATCTCTGTAAGTGATGAAAATCTTGTTTTACATTAAAAAAAATTGTACAAAGGGGTAATAAAATTTAAAATTACAACCTTTATTTGTTACTCTGAGATAGAAGTCAATTAAAGAGTGAACTTTAAAAATTCCTTTTTAGAGAAGTCTCAGATTAGCTAAATTATCTTTTTTTCTTCCAGTAAAATTAGAAAGGTCTCTAAATTTACTTTTTTTTTCTTTTTTTTGGAAAAGGACTACGTGTCTATAGTTGGAGAAAACCTGACCTGGCAGCGTCGTAATGCTAGGATTTGTCCCTACTTTAGTTGTTTTATAGGGATACAGGGATACTATCAAAAATACCCGGCGTTGCTTGGGTCAGTAGTAATTGTGAGAAACAATCGCTACTTTTCATTCGTTTTCTGTTTTAACTGAAAGAACTCAAAACACACCGCCTTGACGTGATTAAAAATCGAGCTTCTTCCTTACCCGAAAAAGTAAAAAGAGCAATAAGTAAAAAGAACAAAATAGTATTCAGTTAGAAACGAAAGCACGACATTTAAGCATATCAAAGTTTGATAACTTTCTAAAATCTAAAATTTCACTTGCTTAAAAAGATTTATCAGTTAATATTTCTTTCTTTCTTTTTTTCCTTTTTATTTTTTGTACATAGTCTAAAACTTTTTCTATTATGGTTATTGTAATACAAACGGTTTTTAAAATGTAGCCGCCCATAATCCCACTTGGCTTGCTTTAGTTATTTTGGAAAATTTCAATTATTGTGGGTTCTTGGTGCGATTTAAAATGTTACCAAATTTGCGGTAATCGTTTTGAGATATCTTGGATAATGCTCCCCCTCCCTACTTTGTAAAACTGTTTGTTACTGATTTTCGGCCAAGAGATATTGTTGCCAAATACTGAGATAATTTTAGTGACCATAAAATGTTGCTGAATATTTTCTTCCGTAAAAACTTGGCCAGTGTTTGAAATTGCGCACAAAGACAAAACTGATGGAAGTTTTTTGTGCTCTTTATAGATTTGCCTAATTTAGTTAGCGGATTATTTTACATTTTAACAAAAGTTTTTAAAGATTCTTTTGATTGCGGTATCTTGGTTATATGCTGAAATGAAAGCAAAGAAACATTATTACGTAGTCTTTGGGTGCAAAAACATGCATAAACTCGTTTGTAAGTAATAAACTTACAAATTATTTGAAAAGACTCTTTCTCCCAGAATAGGAAAAAATACGTTTTTTCTGTCTATTTGTTAAAGCCCAATTGGTCAAAATCTCTTATGTGATTGAGAAAAATGGATGTCATAATTGAAATCAGCGCATCCAATAGAAGAAAAATCACTCATTACCGTACAATCACTTTCTCATGACCCGAATTTTGCAGGTCTGTGAAATTTTAGACAATAAACACTTTCTATTTTCAAACTGTTACCAAAATCAATTGTCCATTTTACTTAGCACCCTTACCGATTATTGGCATAGATGAGGACAAAAATCCTAAGAAAGCAATAAATTTTATGCGTGCTCCAGAGAAGCCTTGATTCAAAATTTTCATTATGATTACTATTAATATTGCTGTTGTAAGACAACGAATTTTTGTAACAATGGATTTTATATTTAATCATTTAATGGGGAAATTACATGAAATTTACTGTTTTCCATCATAACTTTTTAAAAAAAGTTTTTTAGGAATAAATTACAGCCTAAGTTGCTTCCTGATAATGTAGCTATCTATGGTGAAAAAATGGTTAAAAATCGGTCCAGTAGTTTTGAAGCTTACCCCCCGACATACTTACACACATAAAGAAGTATAGCGATTTGTGTATAGTAAGATGAGGATAAAAATCCAAGAAAGCAATAAATGTCATGCTTGCTCCAGAGAAGCCTTGATTCAAAATTTTCATTATGATTATTTTTAATATTGCTGTTGTTAGGCAACAAATTTTTGTAACAATGGGTTTTATATTTAATCATTTAATAGGGAAATTACATGAAATTTACTGTTTTCCATCATAACTTTTTAAAACTAAGTCTTTTTAGGAATAAATTATAGCCTAAGTTGCTTCCTGATAATGTAGCTATCTATGGTGAATAAAAACTTTTTAACAAAAAAATTGAACCGCCAAAAAAAACTGAAAAGCAAAAAATAATTAACCGTTTTAAATAAACCTTAATAACTAAGTTCTTAAACTGATGTAAGTATACCTAAGTATATTTTTTGTAATAATTTAGAGTTTTTAATTAACTTTAATAACTCAGTTCTTAAATTAATGTAAGTATACCTAAGTAGTTTTGAGTCGGTGCCAAACAAGCAAATTAATTATTTTTGTAAAGCGTGAGGCGCAGCGGTGGCGTATGGCGACACACCCCTTCGCCGGAAAATGTCGAGCGTTCACAAAGTTAAACCCGAACGTCGTCGAGTGGTCTCGAAGAAGCACGTGTCGAGTATTTGGCTGCTACTGAGCTTTTGCCTCATATACAACAGTCAAAATGTTTATATCATTGTTCATCATACTGAAGAAGGATTTCTCATCTTGTTAAAAGCTCAAATAAATGGTTTTGTGGGTCATAGTATTCTTCAGCGTAAGTATGGCATAACAACTGTAGCCGTTAATTGCATACATGATCCTGAAGATTTTTCTCACTGGTTGTTTGCCTCTCTCGTGCGAGGTCCCAAAGGTTTCAAAGCTCCAACGAGAGGTACTTTTTGTTGTATACGATCTACTAGTATTCATGATTTAATGATGGCGTGTGGAGGGAGCATTTTTTGAAACATTTATGTTTATCGCCGGACATTTCACATTACATTGCTAATTTTATTTGGTTATTTCTTTAAATTTTGGTAATTTATGGATCTTTGTTTATTTATTGTTTGGCACCGACTCAAAACTAATTAGGTATACTTACATTAATTTAAGAACTGAGTTATTAAGGTTAATTAAAAACTCTAAATTATTACAAAAATATATACTTAGGTATACTTACATCAGTTTAAGAACTTAGTTATTAAGGTTTAATTAAAACGGTTAATTATTTTTTTGCTTTTCAGTTTTTTCGGCGGTTCAATTTTTTTGTTAAAAAAGTTTTTATTTTATAATTTTTTGTGGCTATAAGCTACTAATGTGGCTATAATCTGTATGCTTATATTTTTGATTACTTTTAAAATAGCTACCTACCTTACTTTAGCTATTAACATATATATATATATATATATATATATATATATATATATATATATATATATATATATATATATATATATATATATATATATATATATATAATATATATATATATATATATATATATATATATAATCGTATTTTAACAATTATCTGTTGTGTTACATTAATAATTTAAAAAAAGCAGGCTTTATATACTACATGGGTAGGCCTACAAAAAATGCTGCTCGGATGAGGAAAAGATGTTTAGAAGAATCGATTAATGAGAAAGAAAAAAGGTTGGAAGCAAACAGAAAGAGAATTACATTAACACGTTCACAGGAGAGTTTAGGTCTGCGCGAGGAAAGACTGTCGAGAATGAGAAGCTACAATAACGATAGGTTATTGCAAGAAGGTGATAAGCAGCGCGCTCGTCGTTTAGATATGATAAGAGAGCGACTTTCAAATGAGAGTGAAGAGCAACGCGCTCATCGTTTAGATCTGATAAGAGAGCGAGTTTCAAATGAAATTGAGGACGAACGTATGCTGCGTTTGGATGCTGCTCGTAACCGTTCAGCAATGGTGGTACTTCACGAATCTTCCGAGGAGAGAACTAATCGTCTGAGCGCCATGCGACAAGCAGCTCGCGAGCGAAGAAACCAGTGTAACGCAGAAAACTTTAAGAAATCAATTAATGTTTATGCTGACTTGTCGTGTTCAATGTGCAAAAAAAAATTTGTATCCTCAGCAACGTAGGAAATTGCAAACTCAAAATTTAGGCTCTATTTTGCCTAACGAACTGGTAGCTTTAGGTAATATAATTACTTGTTCACGATGCTCAAACAATATTAAAAAACATAAAACTCCACCCCAGACCTATTGGAACAAAATGTCGGTAGCTGCAATACCTACAGAAATTGATGAGTTATCGGAAATTGAGAAACGTTTTTTTGCAGAGTAGTGCCATTTCTTAAAATAATTTTCATACAAATCCTGAATATAAAAAATGTTTGACGACTGGCACTGAAAACTAACCCTAATCACAAGTACCAGAGGTTGAGAGGTCTACACTGCCGTGTGCAGGTAAAGGGCTATAACTGCAATTTTATCTTTTTTTTTTTTTTTTTGCATTTTGTCATCATTGTTTGTACGTTAGCTTTGTTGTACAAACTAACTTATTTGGTTTCCGCTAAAAAAATATAATTCCAACATTTCCCAGTTGATGGTACTGAATCCAGCGCACAATTCTTCAAATATCTCGAAAACTCATTTCTGCAGATACTGTCGTTTACCTGCTCAAGACAGTACACACGAGAGACATACAAGTCTGCATCTCATTCATCGTGAGGTTTTTTTTTGTTATACCCAATTCAGCATCAAAAAATCTTAGAGTGAACTACAAATCGCCCCCCTTTCCCCACCCTTAGGGTAGGATTTTTTCCCTCAAATTTATATAGGAACAACTTCAGGCTATACCCTTTCCAATAAAAAAAAAGAATATTCTAAATCGGACTATTCTGTAAAAAGTTATGTGTGGTCATATATAAAAAAAATCTGTGAGTGAACAACAAATCTCCCCCTTTTCCCACCTTTAGGATAGGAATTTTTTCTCCAAATTTATATGAGACCAACTTCAGGGTATAACCTTTCCAATAAAAAAAGAATTATCAAAATCGGACTATTTTGTAAAAAGTTATGTGTGGTCATACATTAAAAATCTGTGAGTGAACAACAAATCAACCCTCTTTTCCCACCCTTAGGGTAGGAATTTTTTTTCAAAATTTTTATGGGACCACCTTCGGGGTATACCCTTTCCAATAAAAAAAGAATTATCAAAATCAGACTGTTCTGTAAAAAGTTATGGCGTGGTCATACATTAAAAAAAAATATATATATACGTGTCGAATTGAGAACCTCCTCCGTTTTTTCGTCGGTTAAAAAATGGTTAAAATCCGTCCAGTAGTTTTGAAGCTTACCCCGGACATACATACATATAGAAGTAGACATTTATGTATATAGATAATGCTGCTTTTCTTTCCATAAAATTAAAAGATCTCTAAAAAAGATATTTTTGAAGATTACTACATGTCTATGAAAGTATTTTGTAGGTATAGACTGTGTTCTTTTCTTCCTATTTAAAAAGGTCTCTAAATTTACAACTTCTTAAAAATGACTACGCGTCTGGTTATTTTATTGGGATATATTGCGGCTTTTTTCTACCCATAAAATTATAAAGGTCTCAAAAGTTACATCATCTTGAAAGGGACTACGCATCCAGTTGTTCTATAGGGATATACTACATATATTTCTTCCTATAAAATTTAAAAGACCTCTAAATTTACATCTTAAAAGTCGTTACGTGTCTATTGTTTTTATAAGGGTATACTACGTCTTTTTCTCCCCATAAAATCAAAAAGCTTTCTAAATTTACATCTTTTTGTAAAAAAAAAAACCTACGTATCTAATTGTTCTACGGAGGCATACTACATCTTTTTCTTCCTATAAAATTTAAAAGGTCTCTAAATTTATATCTTCTTGAAAAGGACTATATGAATATTTATATTATAGGGATATATTTCATCTTTTTCTTCCTACAAAATTACAAATGTCTCTAAATTTAGATCTTCTTGAAAAGGACTACGTTTCTAGTTGCTTTATATGAATAATAGTGGTAGCCGCACGGCTTTGTCGTGTAGAAAATTAAAAGGTCATTTGGTTCGTCTGTATATTTACAAATAATGTATGATGAACTTCTCACCAATATGCTACGTAAATTTTCTAGTCCATGTTACGGTAATTTGCTGGTCCATGTTATGGTAATTTGCTCGTCCATGTTATGGTAATTTGCTCGTCCATGTTATGGTAATTTGCTCGTCCATGTTATGGTAATTTGCTCGTCCATGTTATGGTAATTTACTCGTCCATGTTATGGTAATTAGCTCGTCCATGTTATGGTAATTTGCTCGTCCATTCTATGGTAATTTGCTCGTCCATGTTACGGTAATTTACTCGTTCATGTTATGGTAGTTTTGCTCGTCCATGTTATGGTAATTTGCTCGTCCATGTTATGGTAATTTGCTCGTCCATATTATGGTAATTTGCTCGTCCATGTTATGGTAATTTACTCGTCCATGTTATGGTAATTCGCTCGGTAAAACGGGGTTAAAAATGGAATAGAAAAAAAACAAAATCGAATTTTTGAAAAATCACTTCGAGGTGCTCACTTCTTTGCTACGAACTCATTTTGTGCCAAATTTCATGAAAATCGGCCGAAACGGTCTAGGCGCTACGCGCGTAACAGACATCCAGAGATCCAGACATACAGATTTTCAGCTTTATTATTAATAAAGAAAAGATACTGCGTCCTTTGGCGTTTGGGTGCTGAAGAATTTTCTTGCCTGTAAGTTAAAAGTGCGGAATAAAATGTGTCATTGTTTTTATTTTTATTTTTGAAAAGTAATAAAAACGCTTGTAATTAACTCTAGTTATTATATGAAAAGTAATTTTTACTTACAAAAATATTTTTATGTTCACTTATTACCAGAAAAATTTTCTACGAAAATTCCATGAATTCCTTTTTTTACATACGGCGCAAATTTAGTTGCATTTTTTTTTTATTTCGTTGCCTTTTTTTACTGCGTATTTCCCACTGTCGCAAGCTTCAGCCAAGCAATTTTTCTAAAATAAACTTTTTTTTTCACATTTCCTGTAGTACTTTTGAGTTGCCAGCCATTCCTTCTCTTTCTTATCAACAAATCTAAAAGCAAATTACAGTCCAGGTTAGGTGAAAATTATTTGCAACAAACGGTAACGCAATCGCACTTCTACGCATTTTCGGCGCACCACACAAGAAAAGCGCAATAGCTCTTCGTCGCACTTAAATGATGAAGAAACAAACATCGAAAGTTTAACTAAAGATGTTTCAGACATTCGCAAATGCTACGTGTAATGTTTCTATCAAATTTAATTACGTTTCCCGATGAATATATCTGAGGAAACCAAAGCATATTAATCTGCTTTCATCTATCTGAATGCACTGTGTTCAAAAGTTGAACTTTTTAGGCATAGTTTCAATTCTATCATGCTCAGCAAAAACGGTAAAAAACACGCGCTTTGCTACGATAAATTTAATTCCGTTAATTTACAAAAAATAAATAAATAAATAAAAATAAAAATTAACTTGAATTTTGACATCTGGAACTCAAATTATGTTTTTCGCAATCACGAGTGTGTGTGTGTATGTAGGCGTGTGTGGTTGTGTGTGTTTGTGTGTACGGGGGTATGTGTATGTGTGTAGGCATGTGTGTTTGTGTCTGAGTGCAGGTATGAGTGTGTGGGTAGTTGTGTGCGTGGGTATGTTAAACTGTGAGCTTTTAAAAGTGCTCAGCTCATTAACTTTAAGTGGAAGCTCAACCAAGACGTATGATACTTCTTGAAAAAAAACATATTTATCTTGTGCAACATCAAGAAGAGCCAAATTTAAAAAGTAACTTGTTTATTATGGCTATGATATATACAATGACATGTTAAACGAAATACTGAGAATACGCTCTTTACAATATTAAGTAGCTCATTATACTTTAAATGACTTCTGAAGCTAACATTCTAAGTCAAAGCATGAAACGTTAAACATATTGAGCTATGATATTCATGTCAAGAGCAGTAAGCCGAAACTATCGGCAAAAACGGACAGACTCAACTGAGCTGCCGAAAGAAAAACAACCAAGTCTAACTTGGGTTGAAATTGAAAGGGACGGGAATGAGGCAAAGTGCCGGGAGCTTAAATGCTACCGGCAATTTGCATATTCTGCTGACGCGATCTCGTTGCAAGAAGGAAAGAACGAATGAGAAACACTAATGCAAATTAAGGTTGCCAACATTTTTGGAAAATAATTTACCTCCTTTCGTAACAGGGTAGTTGTGTGTAGGCGTGTGTGTATGTGTAGGTGTCTATGTATGCGTGTGTGTATGTGTTTGAGTTTTTGTGAATGTGTGTGTAGGTGTATGTATGTGTGTGTAGGTGTTAGTGTGTGTACGTGCGTGTAGGCATATGTGTTTGTGTCTGTGTGCAGGCACGAGTGCTTGGGTAGTTGTGTGTAGGCGTGTGTGTATATGTAGGTGGCCGTATGTATGCGTGTGTGAGTATGTGTTTGAGTGTTTGTGTATGTGTGTGTAGGTGTATGTATGTGTGTGTATGTGTTTGTGTGTGTGTGTACGTGCGTGTATGTATGCGTGTAAGAGTAGGATATGGACGCAACCTGGAGACGTTTTTCGCTATAGGAGCAGCATCGTGAGGAGCCGGTCGACGGTGATGGTGCAGAGGGTGCTGGCGGGAAAATAAAATCATAGGAACGCCAAAAACAGTCAAGTGAGAACAATAAGCAATCGTGATTGCTCAAAAAAAGGCAGAAAAGGGTGCAAACATTTGTATCTATTGAATAACGAAATGAAAGAGAACAAATTAATAAATAATAATTTAAAATACACTCGGACTTAAGACTTCATTTCAAAAAAAAAAAAACATTGCGAATTTTGATATTACAATAATAATTTTGCGAATCCCCTTTATACCCCTCGCGAACAACCCTAAGAGTTTGCGAACCACTGGTTGGGAACCAATCGTTTAAACCAGCGGTTCCCAACCTTTTCCCTCTTGCGAGCCCCTTCCGAAATCCGAAGAAGTTGGCGAACCCTTTGTGTAGTAAGTAATAAGTGAGCAAGCTAACGTACACCCCCGCACAAACTCACACACGCACGCAATAAAATTTGGAAGATTTTATTGAGCAATCACATTGCTCATTGTTCTCACTTGACTGTTTTGATGTCCTTTGATTTTATTTTCCCCGCCTCCCTCTGCAGCACCACCGTCGACCGGCCTCACGATGATGCTCCTCTTACGAAAGCCGTCTCCAGGTTGCGTCCTTATCCTATACACACGCATACATACACACGCCTACAAACTGACACACCTACACACTAACACACCTACACATACATCTGCATACACACACACATACACACACTCCTACACACACACACATAAACACTCCTACACACATACACACACACATAAACACTCCTACACACATACACACACTCATACACTCATACCTGCACACAGACACAAACACACACGCCTACATACACACACACACACACTCGTGATTGCGAAAAACATAATTTGAATTCCAGATGTCAAAATTAAAATTAATTTTTAATTTTTTAATTTTTTTTCAATTTGATGTTGCTCAATAGTTTATAACAATACAAAACATAAAACATTGCTACAAACTAAAATGATATCTACAAAATGACTTTGTTGAGCTTCAGTCATCTTTGAAAACACAAACATACTTAACATTTGGCTCAAATATTTGACATAACGTTTAAAATTTCTTTTCCTGACGCAACAGTACATTCATCTCACATTAAATCAAAACTCAATTAAAGAATGATCTTTAAACAATACCTTTCGGAGAACTTTCAGATGAAATAACTATATTTTTTCCCAGTAAAATCACATAGATATTTATGTCTTCTTGAAAAGGACTAAGCTTTCAACTGATTGATAAGCGTACATTAATCGTTTGCGTGCTGAAAAATTTTCTTGTCCTTATACAAAAAGTTGGCAATAAAATGCAAATATTGAAAAATTATAAAAACGTCTATAATTAACTCTAATTAGCACCCAAATGTAATTCTCAACAACAATATTTTTAAGCTCACTTATTATAGAAGAAATTTTCTGCGCAAATTGCATGAATTCCTTTTTTGAATAAAGTAATTATTTTTTCACTTTCTCTGGCATTATTTGGGTTGCCGCCATTCCTTACCTTTTTCAGCAACAAAATTCAAATGAATTGTACTCAATAATGTAGTGTGAAAATTATAGTAACAAATAGAAGTGCGATCTCATTGCTACACCCTTTCGGCACACCCAAGAGCTCTATGTAATGTTTCCATCAAGTTTAATTGAACTAACCGAATTGATTGAATATTCAAATGCTACTGAGAAACCCAAAGTATTCGTATTCTTTTATCAGATACATTGTATTCAAACATGTAAGGTTTTCGATATTACTTCAGTTATATCATCTTTTACTAATAATAAAGTGGAAAGTCTCTCTGTCCGGATCTCTGTCTGCCAGGATCTCTGTGACGCGCATAGCGCCTCCTAGACCGTTCGGCCAATTTTCATGAAATTTGGCACAAAGTTAGCTTGTACCATGGGGGTGTGCACCTCGAAGCGATTTTTCGAAAATTCGATGTGGTTCTTTTTCTATTCCAATTTTAAGAACAAAATTATCATAAGACGGACGAGTAAATTACGAAATTATCATAACGTGGAACCGTAACATGGGTAAAGCCAATTGGCGATAAAATTCACCATACATAATTTGTAAATATACAGGCGAACCAAAATACCTTTTTATTTTTCTATTACGGACAAAAACGTGCGGGTACCACTAGTTGTCGATAAATGCGGCAAAATCCGCGGCTTTTTATGACAGACTTAATTCTTTAAATGTAAAATATGTACGCAAGTATGCTAACATTTTCATGCGAGTATCGACTGTGCGACAGACAAATGAATAGATGATGAACAAAAAACCGCTTCAACTTACGTCATCATGTCAAACAATTATTTAAAAATTCCGCCATTACAATATTATTTTCACGAACCCCCTTCATACCCCCAGGGGTTCGCAAACCTCCGGTTGGGAACCGCTGGTTTAAACCAATGTGATTCTCAACTTATTCACTACTGAGGACCATTTGGTATCTTTCCGAATTCTGAGCGGTACACATACGATAGAAATAATATTTTCACGGCAGTTATATTAGATGAAATAAGATGAATCCAAATGCACCGGCATCTTGGTTCCTTAAAAAAGTACCATTTCCCAATCCCACTTTATTTCCTTTTTTCTTTTTCTTTGCCATATTTTTACACAAAAAAACCGCTCCTAAGGGAGACACAAAAGTTTCAACTCCAATCCACATTTCCGATGAAAACAAGAATCATTATCTAAATTTTTCTCTCACACCCTTACGGTTTCTCTAATGAGTCATGAAATATTACCAAATGATTCACACAAGAGTTATTGTATTCATTTTACCAGTGCGGCCTAATTGCCGGCAAAACTTTCATCTTTGCAAGAAAAATGGCGACTGAAAGTTGATGGATGAATCACATGAAAGTACGCACACATCCCTGATGAACCATCGGTAGTTATGTAACACAATAAGAGGATATTTATGAATGGAACAATTAGAAAAACTATTATTTTGAAGCAACAGTGTTTAAGTTGAGTAGTAGAAGTATCGTAAAAGCTTTCTTCAAAAACGATTTCAGAAAAAGTGCTTTTGGTTTTTGTTGCTATAATGTAAAAAAAGTTATTAAACACGTTTTTTTTTTTTTTTTTTTTTTTTTTTTTTTTTTTTTGAGCAATCACGATTGCTTATTGTTCTCACTTGGCAGTTTTGAATTTCTATGGTTTTATTTTCCCCCCGCCTCCCTCTGCAACGCCACCGCCGGCCGGCCGCCTCACGATGCTGCTCCTCCAGCGAAAACCGTATCCAGGTTGCATCACTTACTTGCCTACCTTTACACATACACCTACACACACATACACCTACACAGACACGCATACGCATACATACAGACACCTACACATACACACACACACAAACACATACACACAGACACACAACTACCCACACATACACGCAACTACCCACACACACAAACACACATGCCTACACACACATACACATACCCCCACACACAAACAAACATGCCCCCTCCACATACACAAACACACACGCCTACATACAGACACACACTCGTGATTGCGAAAAACATAATTTGAATTCCAGATGTCAAAATTCAAATTATTATTATTATTATTTTTATTTATTTATTTATTTATTTATTTTTTTTTTTTTTTGTGGGAAGAAAGACAAATTTGTAGATTCAAAAGTGGTTCATATGCCACATTTTTGATACACGTTACCGTACTGAAATTGATTGTATAAATATGTAACACGTGGACAAATGTGTTCGGGGGGGGGGGGGGGAGCGGACTCTCCAAGAAATCAACCTCTGACTGCTCCTTTCCTTGCCCTACCTGACGTAGATCCTGACTACGCTCATGTGAGTAATATAAAATGAAATTTATTACAGGGAATCTTTACTAATAATAAAGCTGAAAGTATCTCTGTCCGGAGGATGTCTGGATGTCTGGATCTCTGTGATGCGCATAGCGCCTAGACCGTTCGGCCGATTTTTCATGAAATTTGGTCCAAAGTTAGTTTGTAGCATGGGGTGTGCACCTCGAAGCGATTTTTCAAAAATTCGATGTGGTTCTTTTTCTATTCCAATTTTAGGAACAAAATTACCATAAGATGGACGAGTAAATTACGAAATTATCATAACGTGGAACCGTAACATGGGCACAAACCAATTGGCGAGATACGAAATTATCATAACGTGGAACCGTAACATGGGTATAAGCCAATTGACGAGAAAATTCACCATACATTATTTGTAAATATACAATCGAACCAAAAGAGCTTTTAATTTTTCTATTACGGCCAAAGCCGTGCGGGTACCACTAATTATTCATATAATAATGGAAAGACAAGATCTTCACTTCCCATCTTTTGCTTGTGAATTCCTCACGTAAGATCATCCACAAGTACGTGTAATATCTCGATTTACAATCACATTTTTCAAACCCTATTGTTGTATAACCATGAACTTTTCAAGTTGATCTGAAATTGCACTATAAGCGTAAACCTTTGTCCAGGCAAGTAAAGGGATTAAAATAATTTCGAAAACCACCAAGGCTTGGTTATTGTTTTGATGTTACGAGTGATCCATTTTCCTGCATGCACTCAAGGACAAGAGCGTCAACTGCAATGTGGTTTAAATGCATCATTCAATCAAAGTTCGTCGGTAAAAAATTTAGTTTATCTTTTTAAACACAGTGCAATGAGCAATAGTTAAGAATTACTCTTTATGAACAATGCAGATGAAACTTCAGATGAAATACAGGAAATTTGTGTTCGACCACAGTGCAACCACGTATGGGGATAGTTATATTTTCTTAAGAAAGGAATTCGCGAATTCGTTACTCCTTTTAATTTTAACCTAGTAAAAACTTACAAGCAAAATAAAAAGCAAAATCGTGTAGGGAAATGTGAGGCAAAGTGGAATAATCAAGAAATAGATAACTTTCCTTTTCCAAAATGAACAAATTGGAAATTTATTCTGAAAATTTTAGTTCATGGGGAAGAATTATGCATTTTGTAATAAAACTTGCTTTGAAACGTTACTTTTTATTTTTGGCAGTTAATTTTGTACCTTCAAAAAGAAAAAAAGAAGTGGAAAATGTTCATTTTTCCTTTGTATTAGGCTGAAGTAAAAAATAAAATAATTTTCTAATGAAATATTTTGCATTTGATTATTAATTTTTTTTCATGAAATCAATGAATAAATAAACAAATGAATAAATAATGAAGCAATAAACGATTAAATATAAATAAAAATGAATTAATATGTGAGAAAAAATAAATGTGAATAAGATTGTGAATTAAAATAGAATAAGTGAATGAATGAGTAAATAACTGAATTAATAGATAAGAGGATCTACATGATATAATTAATAAAATGAATGCATAAGTGATTAAATAAATGAACAGATAGTAAACGAAATGGTTTATTTCACTTTGCCCAGCAGGCACTTGATTAATTGTATTAAACATTTTAGTCTAAACGTGCCAAATATTAACTAATTAAGTGTTGCACTGGATATCAGTAGATCTCAATCAATATTTCAAATGTTAATGGGGTCCTTTCCAAAATTTTAAAAGTACTTTTTTCTGAAAGAGCATGCTTAAAAATATAGGATCTGACCATTTTTTAAATAATTTGTTCAATTTAATATTTTTTAAAAATTACTTAAATCGGTGCGCTTTTATTGTTTACGTTTCTGTCGTGTGACATCACAAATGATGAAATGCCATTCAGTGTTGCCATAACGGAGAAAAATATTTAATTCGCATCTTTACTCACGTGTATTGGCAACGATATGGTTGATAGCAAGCGTAGAGCACAATATTTAATTCGGTTTTGGATTATCATAACGTGGAACCGCGGTAGAAAGAGGTGCCAAATTGCGTCATTTGTGACGTCATAAAGACCACGCGTTGTTTTCAAAATCGGACATTAAAAAAAATTAATTTAAAAATAAGTGTTGGGAAAATGAAAGTACTTTCTGGGTCCATGTTTTTTTTTTACTCATTCTATGACTGAAGGAAACAACCCCATTGTAAAAACGTTATCATTTTGTGATAACAAACATTTTTTCTGATAAACCACAAAATATTACAATATGAGCATCAAAGTTTGCAGATGACTAGGTATACAAAGTTACAACAGTTTTACTGGTCGATTCTTTTCTCCTTTAAGCACAGCGCTGTTAGGTAACTTTTTAATTTTAAGAAGAATGAAAGTCTTAGATTAAATAGCTCGATCTTTATAACTAAAAAACAAATTTAAATTAAAAGTGCTCCTAAATTAGCCTGCTGATCACAGGCTAATATTTAAACATTTTTATGTCCAGTTAACATTATGTAATTTTATTAACAATATTATGAAAATAGGCTCAAAGAAATTGGATGAAGTTTTGAAATTATTTTGAAATTGAGGAAAGTGGAAAAATACAAATCGTCTTTCAGAAATAAACTATAAGATATTTCTAAAGTCGAAACTATTGGAGAGAAATATGATGGAGAAATTGGTAATATTAAAAATGATTAATGTTATGATTATTAATTAGTCGACTATGAATAGCCGATTAATCGATAAACGACGGCCACTTTGCTTATCGGTACATCCCTAGTTGCTGCTTATAAATAAAATAATATTATTTTAAGTAGGGATTTGAATAAAATCATTCGATCATTTTACATTCTCATCACGGCGATAAGGTCACTTAAAGCAACGACACTTGATTTCATAGAATGTAGTAGTTAAGTATTGGAAGGGGTTCGTATTCCTTCGTTTACAGATTTATGAAAATCGGAGGTTTTGAGCAATCTCACTTCAAAAACTATAATTAAAAAAAAATTCCAATTGAATTCCTTAGACTTTTCTTGTATGCCCTTTACACTCACAATAAAATGTGGCATGAAACTTTTGTAGAAAAGGAGTTTAGATTACTGTTAAGTTTGTTGATTAAAAGTGGCAACAGTGTTGAAAGAAAACTTTCATAAAATAAAATGGAGAGTTTGATTTTGCAAGGTGGCGTTATTAATTTCCTTTAAACATCTGTTCTGTTGAGCCTGGGGCTCGGAATTGTGTATGTGCGCCTGAAAAGGTTTTAATTTTTTAAACCTTTGACAAAAATCGTATTAGCAGAGATTTCGGTGAAATTTCGGTTGCTCTAACAATTAAAATCCCTGACTATTATTGAGCAATCACGATTGCTTATTGCTTTCATTTGACTGTTTTGAGGTCCTTTGATTTTATTTTCCCACCGCCACCCTCCGCACCATCACCGTCGATCGGCTCCTCACGATGCTGCTCCTATAGCGAAAGCCGTCTCCAGGTTGCATCCATGTCCTACACACACGCGTATACATACACAACTACACACACACGCACGCACACACACAAACACATACACACAACTACCCACACATTCATGCCTGCACACAGACACAAACACATATGCCTACACACACAAACATATACCCCCCACACACACACATTCATATACACAACTACCCACACACTTATGCCAGCACACAGACACAAACACACATGCCTACTCACACATACACATACCCCCTACACACGCATACACATACCCCTACGCACAAACACACATACCCCCCACACAAAACACACACGCCTACATACACACACTCGTGATTGCAAAAAACATAATTTGAATTCAAGATGTCAAAATTCAAATTATTATTTATTTTTTTATGGGGAGAGGGAGGGGTTATGAAATTAGGAAAAATACAATTTCTTCACCTCAAAAAATGTTTTTCTTTATATAAAGCTAACTAGATTTTCAAAAATCATGTAAAAGCAAAATGCTGATACTTGATTATTCATGGAGAAAAAAATTGATCGAATCGGTCAAAACTCTTACGCCGCTTACGAGTTGAATTTTAAAAAACTGAAATAGGAGGTTGAAAAAAAAGTTCGCTAAATTTTTGCCTATACTTTTATACTTCTATTTAAATCATAACTACTGTAAATAAATGAATAAGTGATGGTCACGTGACACTTCGGAGCTGCCTGCTTCATTTGAAATGGGGTGACTATTTATATGTGACGGAGTCGGAATCTTTGAAATTCCAGTAGTCGAGTCGAAGTCGGAGTCAGTCCTTCAGGGCTGCCCACTAGGGGCCACAGATTTTTTTTTTTGGGGGGGGGGTGTATTGAGGGTTTTTTTTCTCTTTTTTTAGGGGGGTTCTTGCTTTTTGAGAGAGAGTCATCGCAATATTTTTGGGAGTGCGTCCTTGCTCTTGAGGGTGGGGGGGGGGACACTTCAGGATCCGTTTTCCTCCGACTCCACAACCCTGAGCTCAGCACTCCGAGCAACACTACTAATTAAGTGTTGAATTTAATTTTAATTTTTAAACGCGTTAATTTATTTAGTAAATTTTAGATTCTTCGAGTTTAATACAAAATGGACATGAATAAAGAAAATAAACCAATTGCAGAAGACAGCCAATTTTTTTTTTAAAAAGAAAAGAACTTTTAAGCAATTTATTCTCATCAACTGAAAAATATATTACAGAATTTCTAATCAAAGTTCAAGTAGAGAAAGTTGTTTTTTAAATTCTAATTTGAGTTTTGAAGAAAAGATGTTGAGAAGTAACGAGTTCGACTTCGGAGAAATGCATGAACCTGAGCAAGTATAATTAATCGACTGAAAGAAAACCATCCACTTATAATTTTTAAAACGTGAAAACTTGCATCGTGTTCTAAATTCCAACAAAACAAAGTAAATTTTTCAACTTCAAATTTTCTTTTGAATTGATAAAAGAAAAAAAAAATCTCAAAATCGAACTTTTTTCTCGTCAAATTAATACATCTTACATAGTATATTGGTTTTCCGAAATACAACTCGGAAATGTTTTGTCAAGTCAAAAAGCAAGTGGGTTTCATTTTCTCAAACTTTGATTTCACATGAAAAGTAAAAAAATCTCAAAATCGAATTTTTTCCCGTCTAATTAATGCATCTTATATAGTATATTGATTTTCCGAAATGCAACTCAGAGATGTTTTGTCAAGTAAAAAGCAAGTGGGTTTCATTTTAACAAACTTTGCTTTAAAATGAAAAGAAAAAATATCTCTGTCAAAGACCTAACCGTTTCATGAAGAAACTAGTATTTTTTTTCCTTTTCTTCCCGAAACGAAAGAAAGAAACCATAATATTAAAATGAAGAAATGTAAAAACTTTCAATGCTATATTTTTATAAAACAAAAGAGAGATTGAACTTTAAACTTTAAATGAGTTTTGCAACAAAGTATTCCATAAACTATTGCGAAATTGGATATATTTTTTCTCGTCGAATGAACTTATCTAAAACTATTTCCCTTTTTTGAAACGAAATTCAGCTTTCTTTCGCATTTCCAAAAAGCACGTAGATTTTGTCTTCCCTTATTTTGCAATGAAAAAAAAAATCTTATGTCAAAGACCTAACCCTTTCACGAGGAAATCAGAAATTTCTTCCGCTCTTATCCCATCAAATGACTACACTACACACCTTTTCAAGTTCAAATTATCTTCGTCTTCAGTTCAATTACCTCTATCGCCGTAAACATTCGAAGAAAGTGGCGAAAATATAAACTATGCTACGCCAAAGACGAGCACTTTTTGTCTCTTTTTCAAGAATTGTTCACGGAAAAAAGAGAGAAAAAACGGAAATCTGCATGGCAGAAGAATTTTATTCAAATGACAATTCCAGATAGCCGCTAAATGAAGCGCTTCCGCGAAGATCCACCGCATACTTGTTAGCGGGAATCATTTACTGAGGAGTCGCCAAGGTGTGGCGATAGCTCGCCAATCATTGTGAGGTCCAGTATTATCTAAAAGGCTGGAGGAGAACCCGATCCCAAGGCAAACCTCTTCCATCTTCCGTGGGTGCCGGATCGTGGACCGGGACAATCACTCAATTTCTTCTCCGCTAGTCAGTCGGGAACATGGGGCTGTTGGGGTTTCAGTTTGAAGTTTTGCGCGTTTTCGCGTTCTGTTTTGTCCTAATGCATCTTTATGAGTCGTCGGGGGCAGCACCGGTGATTTCTTCCGAAATACAAGCCATGGTAAGTTCATTTTTTAGTTGCTATTTGGACGAAGAGAAAGATGTGAGAAATTGAATTGTTAAATTGAACTTACAAAATAGTAAAAATTTACATAGTAAAAATTACATTTATTTTAAACAAATCATATGATAAAAATTTAAATATCTATAAAATACCTTCAAGTTGCTATTTTCCTGTAATTATTTAACTTAAATAGTGATTCAAAAAGTATTAAGGTCACTAGATGAAAGAGTCAATGAATTTCATGTTTATTAATTTCAAGTTATGTAGCAGTAGAAGAGATGTTTTCATCTTTATAAATTTAATTAAATGAAAAAAAAAATTCTAACGAAAGAAAATCTTCAAGACCATATTGAAATTTACAGCAATAAAAGTATCTGATGGAAAACAACATTTCTGAGTAAATAATTGCATTAATATGTATTTATTATAAAATGAAAAAATTGAGGTTTTTTTTTTTAAATATAGATGTGACAACTTTTTAGGCTTAATGGCTTAATTTTTTAAAACAGTTTTTAGCATATATGCATGCATAATTGCAGATTTTTTTAGTTTATATAATCCAGGCTCTAGTTATTATAGTGTTTCCCACTATAATGACTAGTATTAAAAAGAAAATAAAGAATTTGTTAAACTCACATTATAGCATAAAGTGGAAAAATGAGAAAAATAGATTTTCAATGAAATACATTTTTGTTTCTCTTATTTAATGTTATTAACATTTTCTTAGACATTTGTCTTTAGTTATCAACCCTAAAAGTAAAATTAAATTTGTTAAATTAAAGTTTAAAAAATGTTTGTAATAAGATTTTAAAACAAATCATTATTATGAGAATTTAAATGTCTATGAAACACGTTCAAGTTAAATTTTTTCCCTTTATTATTGAACTTAAATACTGAGCTAAAAAGTGTTTGGATCACTAGAACAAAGAGACAATGAATTTCACGTATGCTTCAGAGAAACCTTCATCCAAATCTCTTATTATTGATATAAATGATTTTATTTTTGGTACATATTATCGTTGATGGGTCCAATTTTTATTAACATTTAATATTAAATTGCTATAATTCATTTTTTTTTCGGCAACGATTAAAAGGTATATTCCAAATTGGTATTACAGCGGAAGTATTATTAAAATTTTTTAAAATTACTTGTTCTATTGTCATTGTATTACGAAGAAAAAAAATGAGAAGAATAGATTTTAGATGAAGTACATTTTTATTTCAAGAAAATACCTTTGTTTAAACTCTTTAATTTGATGCATTAATACGTATTACAAATTTTTCTTAACTATCAACTGATCTGATTTTTTCCCCCTGAAGTGGACGACTTTTTAGTTTCAAAATCGTTTTCAAATAAATCATTAATTGGTGATTTAATTTGCGTCATTAGTTTATTAGGATTTATGGTCGAAGGTATTAATTAGATCACCCAGCAAGAAATAGTTAAGAGTTGAAAATAATTTTTTTTTTTTTAAATCATTTCAAATAGTACTTTTAGTGTTTGGGACTTTTGGGTCCAGTATTTTACAGCTTTTGTAATGCAATTAGAGTTTGAAAACTCCCAGAAATAATATTTAAATATTTTTTATCTCAGTAAACGAGATACGTCGTTACTGAAAGAACAGTGATATTTGAATATTATTTCTGGAAATCTTCAAAGTTTTGTTGTTTGAAATAGAAGTAGAAATCACATTCTTCATAAAGTTTGTGCAATGAAGCAACTAATTAATATATCTGTCAAATTTTCTGGGGGAAAATGAATTGTTGTTTTTATATAAACGGAAGTACATTGAAAAAATTATTTCTATTTTTTTTTAAACCGTGGTTTAATCGATTCGTATGTCTGGATACAATATTGTCAAGATTCTGTAGAGTCACATACAGATTATAATAGGTTTCTGCCTTCACAAGTTATAAGTTGAGGCAAAATTGAAAAATGTAAAAACCTGATTTTACTAGTTTTTCACATTCCTATTCAAATGTGGAAATCCCATTCCTTTTGTTTTTCCATTCTATGTAATATTGAAGATATTATGGGGGGGGGGGAATGGAGTTTGCGTGCTTGTAGGTAGGTAGGTATCTATGATCAATTGAATGACGATCTGTTAATGTGTCGAAAAAATCTCTTAATGTATAAAGATTTTTTTCCAACTTTTCAGATTTTGTTTATGTATGAAACAAAACGCGCAATCTTACATTATCTTAAATATTATTTTAACTTAATTTTGTAATAATTTATTCTGACTTGGAAAAGAACAACTGGAAAAAAAAAATGCTACATAATAATATTATTCCAATAAATACTGAATTTAAGCTGGACTAGTATTTAAAACATTTACTATATTTTGAAATATTTGCAAATTTAACGTCACAAATTGACGTCACAAATGATGCAATTTGACGCATCTTTCTACGACGTTTCCACGTTATAATAATCAAGCAGCGAATTAAAATTGCGCTCTACGCTTGCTACCAACCATATCGTTGCCAATACACATGACTAAAGATGCGAATTAAATATTTTGCACTGTGAATGGCAACATAGAATGGCATTTCATCATTTGTGATGTCATCGACAAGAAATGTAAACAATGAAAGCGCAACGATTTAAGTAATTTTTTAAAAATATTAAACTTAAACAAATTATTTAAAAAATAGTTAGATCCCATGTTTTTAAGCATGTTCTTTCAGAAAAATACTTTTAAAATTTCGAAACGACCCCAATGGGAAGATAAAATAGTAGAGAAAACGAGACATGAAACTTTTACAATATTGAAAATACATGAAAACTGAACATTGTTGCTACTATCTATCTCTGCAATGAAAAACTGTCATCCATTTCAGACTTTGAATTTTAGCTTTTCGTATTAATCACCAATTGAAGATTTTTCTTCCTCAGATGCGTCTAACTAGGGGGCATCATAACATTTTTTTTTTGGGGGGGGGTGTTTTTAAGGGATATTTTCCCCCTTTTTTTGAGAGGGGCTCTTGCTTTTATGAGGGTCTTCGAGACATTTGGAGAGGAGTTGCGTCATTGTTCTAAGGGGTATGAAGCTAGGAGGCCCTGTTTCATGTTTAAAAAAGAAGGTCTTCATAGTCTTCATTTGAAGCATATTTGCCCTTAAAATATTCGATGATAAACATTTTGATACATGTTTTCGTAAGTTTTTCATTTCGGAAATTCCATAAGAGTTTAAAGAATGGGATACTTATGTGGATTCTGAGAAATAACGTAAATAGAAGAATTTAGTTTGACCTTTTAAATTCATACAAGAAAGCTAAACTTGGTATGACGTAAAGTTAAGACAGATTTTATTTATTTACTAGCTGCGTCGCCCGGCTTTGCACGGTCTACCTCGAAAATAAAAGCTATGTCAAGTTTTCAACAATCAGCCTCAAAAAAAAAAAAAAAAAAGCAAAATGTTGCTTTAGTTTCCTGAAAAATAACCAAAAAGGAAACATTTTAAATTCTCCGATTTCAGGAAAAGCCTCAAAACAAAAGCCAAAATTTTATTTGTTCATATTGGAGGAAAAAATGGCAACAAATATTTTTTCTCAATAAGTTTCTTCACCGCTACAAATTTCAATAAAAGCATTGTTACGGAAAGTTGAGATGAAGCACTGAATAATAAATTGAATGGGGGAAAGCCTTCGAAAAATAGGGATTTTATGCCGAAATCTAAGTGTCATAATTAATAGTTTTTAATTGATATCTCCGTTAATTATTATCGGAGGATTATGTTAAATAGCCAAACATAAAGACGGGAAAATTAGGAATATATCAATAGCTGGCTCGATGGTCAGTTCATTTGCGTTTGGGAGAAGTAACTTGAATATACATAGATAGATACATACGCTCAGTTTTTAATTACATAAGATTTATTTATTGCATAAATACAAAGACATACGTCGAGGCACAACTGTGCCCTCTTCGTTAGCGAGGCTTCCCAGAAATTATATAATCTTTCCAACTTGTTGCCTTTTAGGACCCCAATACGGTTCTTTGGAGGAGGGCTCATAAATTCACCACAGAAAATCCCTTACTTTCCCTCCACAGCCCGGAACAATCTTTTTTGACCTTTCTTTTTCAACAAATGAGTTTTTTACTGGACAGTGCGAAGCCAATTTCAAAGGAAAGGATTACTCTTTCTTTGTAACCAAGCTACCCTCAATCTGATTTTTGAGTAAGCAGGATGAGCTGATGCTGTTCCGTTATGCTTGAGATTAAAATCTTTCCTAAATACGATGCTTTAAGGTATTTGTCTCAAGGGAGCACGCCAAATTTCAAATTAGCTATAAAAGCCTTGCTCCACAGTTCAGGCTTGAAAAATTCTTCTTTTAAATTAAAGAGGATTATTATTTGTTATGAATTATTGCAGACAATTTTCTCGCATTTGTTATTCGCATTGTTTTCCATTTTTTTCTGTAAATTTCATAATACAATTTTCGGTTCTGGCATTTTTTTAAAAGTATTTCCAAATGTGGCAACTGCCTTGCGAGATTATTATTATTATTAATATTATTACTTAGCATCAGAGACTCATAATCCATAGCACATAAAATTGTCTTACAGTATCAACGTAATTGGGGGGGGGGGGGGAGAGCAACAAATTTCTTAGATGATCCAATACTTTCAAAAATTTTCAAATCATTGCACTCTTTGGAGATTTAGGATTTTGTCACGGCACTCCTTGTCAGTTATCTCAAGAGAGAGAGAGCGAGAAGGAATGGGAAGGAGATGCATGTTTGATTTTGTGCGGAAAATAAGAATGTATGCTGTAACCGAGTTTCAGTTCTTCGTTTGGTTATGGAAGTAGAGCTTTCCAAAGGCCCTTGAATTTGAAAACTGGCGCTTCGCCCTTCTTTTATATTTTTATTAAAGGAAAATATCTGAATCAGGCGAGATTTTGATTAGCAACGATTACATTGTTTTATTCTTTTAACGATCTTGGACACATGGCGGCAACACTCGCCTCTCCTTAGGGCACCCTAGGGTTCCGACGAACCCATACAATAAGGGAATTGTAGCCAATAGAACATTAAATATGTGTTGCAAGATAATTGTTTGCATCAATTGCACGCAGAAGACATGCATTGCGAAAAAAATATCAAATGAGATAAAAGTACGCAAAAATTCTTTTTCGACCACTTTCAAAAATAGTAATTAAACATTTTCCCATATCGAATTTTTTCAATGTGATTGCTAAAAGGGTTCGTTACTTCAAGGCTATTCTTCATAGAGAAATAGGGGTTCATCCTCCCTCCCCTTCTTTGGTAATAAAGTGTGCAGTTATTTTTTGACAAAAATGGAAAACTTAGTTTATCGTTAGAGACAAATATGAAAAATCTTTCCGATTTGAATGTTGAAAATAAAACACATTTGTTAACTCCTATTTCTGTAAAAAATCTTTTAAAAATAACTCTAGCAAGGTCTCTAGTTATCAGCCTTTGGAGTAAAATTAACTGGCTATTAGAAGCGATAACTACCTACAGTAAAACTTGTGAAGTTGACCATCCTTGTAAGTTGACCACCTGTCTAAGTTGACCGCTTTCTTCAGGCACGGAATTAGCCCTTTTCATATAAATCAACCTTTGTAAGTTGACCACCTGCTTAAGTTGACCACTGAAATAGTGCACTACAAGTGGTCAACTTACACAGGTTTCACTGTAATGGAAACTATTCGCCACTAGAATGCCAAAAACACAGAACTCTTTTGTACCCAGGGATTAATTAATCGATCCCAGCGCCTCCATTGTTAGGCGTCCATTTGCACAAAGAACGATGCTGACGTTTAATGATTGTTTTGAGGGTCATCGAGAGCATAATGCGTGACTCAAGCGGGGAGGTTGACCGGGTAGAAACACTCTCGGTGGATCTCAAGTGGATGGAACGCTGAAGATTAGATGCGATAATTGAAAGAGAGAAAGAGCAGAAAGAAGACGAAAACGGCGATTTCGTTGTTTCTTTTGCGAAATTTTTTGTGAGAAAGAAGAAAATCGCTGTGAATATGAATGTATTCCAAAACGGAAACGTATGTGTCATAGTGTTGTATAGCGCTAACTTTTTTTTTTTAATTTGTTTTATTTTTTATTTAAGTATACTTTGAAATCACTGAACGAAATTTTTATACCACCAGGACATAAGGGACAGAGATCGTCTGAAATACTGGAAGGTCAGGCTCGTCTTTAGGGGGTCAGAGGGTCAGTCCCCCCCCCCCCCCCCGGCTTGGAAAATTAGTATTTGTACAGAAAATAGAGCGTGGTTTTTGTTGCTTTCCAATAAAATTAGCTTTGAGGATACAACATTTGTCTCACCCCTTGGAAAATTCGAAATGACGGGTCTGTGTTGGGTGTTAACATCCCCTAAAGACTTTAGGGGATGTTAACACCCGACACCCTAAAGAAGACATAATAGCAGGATACTGCGAGGCTCGGCGTTGAATGATAGAAATGCCATTCCACACCCCAATCCCAGTTACGGGTGTTGGAAAAAGTAAAGTAAAGAAAGTTTACAAAATTTTTAACTTCGCAACTTAAAGCGCATTGGTGGCATCAACAAACTGCTCCTGAGCCTATAGGGGGGATAAAAGGACGAATTAAAATATTTGAGTTTGCGCGATTACACGAACGATTTATTAATTTTAATGGACCACCAATTGATCAATTTCAACAGCAACAACAAAAATACACAAAATTAAAATCATGGTTAAACGGACAACCTTTTACTCACTAATGCACAATAAGAAACAAGGCAAGTAATTTGCGTCACATGGTATGAATTTTCAGAAAAAAAAAATTCTAAAAAACGATCTCCAAAATAAACTAAGTTACATCCCTACGTCAGGGATAAAGTGCATGTTCCGGTAGCCCGCTTATAACCTCCAGAGACTGCAGTTTCGTCCTTGTTGGGACTCTTTTAGTCTGGGATAGTCAATGTCCGAGCTGGAAGCAGATGTCCTCTCATTGGAGCTGAGCTGGTCTTAGAGTCCTTTAGAATGGCTAGAAGGAGCAGTCTTCTAGCTGGTAGCATAAAATTAGTTTAGCACACCAGGGAGAGCGCTCAACTAGCAAAGATGCAGGTAAAAGCTTTTGGTAATAAATTTTTAAGTTACTTATCTTCTACTTTTGATTCTGAAAAACGGCACCGGTCCATTGACAAACTTAGCCTATTCTCCGAGATTTTTACCCCCAATTCATGTTACAAAACACACTTTCCTTATACAAAATAATAATAAAGTTTTGAAAGATTTCGTTTTAACGTTAATGCCATGGTTTTAGGACCAAGAACTCTTAATTTTGTCTTTCCTGGTTGGCAACACTCGAGTGTAGTTGCTTTTGTGACTTGTTACATCTCTTTTTTTTTTCCTCATAGCTTCATTTGCGTGTACAATAATTATATTGAGATATAAGCTGGTCCGACAAATCCCGGATGACAGGTCACCCAGGCGACTAAAAAATTTTGTTTGGCTGCTAGTTCAAACAGAACAAGAATTTTTCAGAAGCTCTGTTGCATTGAGATTTCCTACAAAACTTGGGAAATAATTTGTGCGGCGCCAAAAATATTTTCCTCGCTCCTAAGACTTTAGTTCTATGTCAATCTCTGGATATAAGTATTAACAAATGATGATAAAAGTGTTGCAGTTTTCTTTCGTAGCAGCTCTTTATTACCAATTTTTTGTGCCCCCCCCTCGGCCCCGTCCCATGCCACCTATATTTTCAAATTTTTACCTGTCCATGAACCAAAAAAGTTGTGAAACACTGACCCAGTCAATGTTTGAGTTGTGAAATGACGCAAAAGACATGATTCCTCCAAATGTTTATTTAGTTACAAGTTTTCCGATCCATTATACCTTGTCAACATTTTATCAATGATTCAGTTGATAGTAAACAGAGATGCACTCGATTACTATCAAGAGCAGTTTGTGAATGAATGAGTCACTTGAAAGAGGTTATCACTCAGGGTAATGGGACATCCGCCGTAACGCATGACGTCATCGCGATCAGCTGCTGGAGCGGTGGACTTCTATCGGAAATATGCATCCGTAAGCCATTTAATGACTCAGACTGGACTGTGACGTAATCGTTCGAAAGTCACGTTTTGTTTTCAGTAAAAAAATTTTGCTAAATGAACCTGTTTTCGCATTCCGTCGTATGGCTATCACTTGAGTGACTTGCAAGTCGGTCAAGAGTAACATTTTTATTCCTTTTTGCTGTGTGGTGCGTTGAATTTTAAAAAGAACATTTGACTATTTTTAGAGAAATAGCAATTCTCTCTTTCTCAAAAAGATTTCACTTTGCCCATAAACAAAATTCAATTACAATTAAAAGGAGATTTCTACTTCTAGAAATTACACACATGTAGGCATTTTACATTTTATTCATTTCTATAACGTAAGCCATATCTGCTGAAAAACCTATTTTTCTATAAGCCATTTCTGCTGAGAAAACTATTTTCATGTAAGCCATTTCTGCTTTAGAAACCTTTATTTTCTGCTTCTGGAAACTAGATGCAATTAGGCATTTTACGTGATTGTTTTAGCCGTTTCTGCTTAGGTGGCTGTCCATATAAACGATATCAGACTTTTTTTCAATATAATTTGACCCCCCCCCCTTTTGACACAAAGTGTCACCCTTCAACTTACCCCCCTTGTTACATGTCACGCCATTATTATAAGCAAAAATGCATGATGTCACACTTCTTGTAATTCCCTCCCTCCCCCTTGTCACAAGCTGTCAAAATTTCTCCTACCCCTCCCCCTCTCAAAACGTGACATTATTTGTGGACGACCCTTTATGTAAGCTGCTTTTTTCTATAAGCTATTAATACTTATTCAAACTAGATACAGCTCAATATTGTTTTTTATTCTTTTCCGTAGTACGCAATTTCTGCTTCAGAGACTAGGCACAGTTAGAATGTTAGAAACTAATGCCATCCATCAGAACTCTAATTCTGTCAAGTTAAAGATTAATGCAGTGGTTAGGTGCTGTGGTAAAGGTTCTTACTGATAACTTCTGTCCAAAAAAGGGAGATAAGTAGCAGAGAGAGTTTACATTCTCAAGAGGCTCTATCTGCTGACTCGAGAATTTTGAGATGAGCATTCCTTCTTTTTCTCGAAACTTTCTTTAAATGCCAGCGAGTTAATGGCAGAGCCGCCAAGAACCAAGGCGGGCCTCTTCTCACTGTGGCTGCCGGACCCCCCCCCCCCCCATAAAAATTATTCTACTTGGACCCCAAGCTCTCCAGTTTCCAAGTAGGTTTTCATGTCCTCTCGTCGGCCCTGGTTAATGGAAATAGCCATAATCAGTGTAGGCTCTATCAGCTGGCACCTTCCCTTTTTTCTAACCTTTACCTTTCAGCGCGAAGCTTTAGAATTGCTATACAGCAAGGGGAGAATGGTAGGTTCTGCTGGGGATCGAACCTGGGGCGACTAATTGAAAGATAGCCGTCTTTGCCACCAAACCATATATGCTTAACTTTCGGCCTCCTGTGTGGGCTTCAAACGTCTGTCGATCATTCTGTGTCGCGAAAGTTTTTGGTTGCCATTTCGGCCATGTCTGCCATTTTGAATGAATCTGTCTTCAGAATATTTTACTTGTACTAAACTAACACCTTAGGTTACAATCGGATTATCCGATCAAATGATTGAAAGGTGTGGCTCAAATTGACCAGTGAAAAGGGTGATGAAAGTATCCTCTTTATCAAGCTAGGACTCTATAAAATAGTTCGATATGTCCCCCCCCCTCTTTTTTTTCCTTGATAAATGGATGGTGTCCTTGTAACACAGTGGCAGTAGTTCACTCTGCATCACTGTGTTGACATCTGCTTTTATTGTAGTTGTTCTGCCCTGTCAGTTTGATCGGATGGCCTCAAGCTTTGCTAAATTTGTAAAAAGCAAAAATTAGTAATTTTAGTTAAAAAGTTACCTGTTAAATAAGTTAAGTAATGAATTACTTTTCGGGGCTTTCTCTATTCAAGAGATCAATGAAAAAACTTTTTTTTTCTAAATATATTTGTTGCGCATATTTTTGTGCAACATATTTGTTTGCTTAGAAATGTCTACAAAATAGTTCAAGTGCGTTGCACTAAGCGCTACTGGTTAACAATGTATCAATGCCTGTCAGATATTCTTTAACAACATTCTTAAACGCATAGCCAGAAATTGCTTCTATTTTCCGAACTTTCCACCAAACATTGTTAGACATAACTTAATTTCACGGCGTAAACTAAAAAATGAGAGCTGAAAAGAAAAATGAGATCGAGTGGTAAGATTTCTTCTCCTGCCGTGCTGGCGACATACAATCTGAAAGGGAAGTAATGTTATCGCTCGAGGAGACTTGCGAAAACGCCGTTTTCAAAATAAGGTAGAGAAGGTTTTTGGAGGAGCGAGGCTCTACGACATTCTCAAGGCCAGTGAAAGGGAAACGGAAAATTACTTCTTTTTCATTGTGGCTCTTTAATTTCACTATTAATGGTGATGTAATAATAGAGGTGGCGATCGAGAGAGTTCGTCCCAAAACGATGGAAAATTGATTGATGTTGCCACAAACTTACAGTTGATAGAAATCCAGGAAAATGGATAGCCAGTGGTACTGCCTGTAATCAATCGATTCAATAGAAAATTTTTTCTTTTAATTTTCCACACATTTGGAACATTCATTTTTTTGTGAAAAGTGAAATACTACACACTATCAGTCGTTCCAATCAGGATCACTGACAACCTCACTCTCACACTGTTGCAGAGAATCATTTGTCTGTCGTGTTGATGGTGAAAATTGGTTTCAGTTACAAAATTTCTGAACTAAAAATGCGTCATAAGATATCCAACTCATAGCAGCCTACCTGAAATATTTCTACTCCATTTCGATAGTCATCCTCACAGCTAAATATTGCTCAAAAGGATCCCCACGTCTTTCAGCAGAAACTGATGATTAATCTTAGAGCAGGAATTAAAATGGAAGGAGTAAGCCCAATGACCCCAAGTCACGTGACTCAACAACAACGAATGGTTGGACGTTTTGCGTGAAACAATTGAAAGAATCCTGATTTCTTCCAATGCTTTACTTTAGAATTTATCACGTGACTTGAGGTCATGGTTTCATGAATGAGTCTTCACTCTCTCCATTTTATGTCTTGTCAATGTGATTAACCTTCTCATCACCCAGAACCTCATAAGAAACACACGAGAAACTATTTCTAACAGAGATATTTTAGTTTAAACGTGTCCGAAAAATTATTTCTTTTGTTTAGTAACACCATTCATTCGTTTAAAACACATATGACACCCAGGAATGGATCCAGAAAGAGGACGTCATTGGGTTCATGACTCCACCCCTTGAGTGATCAAATGTAACCTAATATTACATTTTGGAAACTTACGTTCTAAAATGAACTCGTTATTTTAACTGCAAAATTTTTCTTTTTTAAATTTTAGTTAAATAAATAATTTTTTATTTTTCAAACGCTTATTATGAGCATGCTTAAAAATTTGTTTTCGAATTTGCACTTAGCAGGCCTGTGTCATCAGAAAAACGTTGTTTAGTAAGGGAAAGAACTGAGCTTTAATAAGGGACTGTACACGAATGATGTCACGTTTTGAGGGAAGAGGGGTGTACTTAAAATTGTGACAGTTTGGGGCAAAGGGGATGGATTGGGTACAAGAAGTGTGACATCACGAATTTTTATTAAAATATGTTCATGAAAAATAGCGTGACATGTGACAAAGAGTGAGTGTGACACTTTTTGACAAGGGGAGAGGTGAAAAAAAGTGCGTCAGAATTTATAGATCTAGCCGCTAAACACAATCTAATTAACAAAAGTATGTGTTTATTAATTAGACTCTGATTAAAAAGTGTAGATTTTATGTAACATGAAAAAAAGAAAAAAACATCTTGAGCCTGAAATAAAGACAAAAAGGTTAACCATGCACTTTGTTTTATTTTATTTTTAAATTCTAATCTGCTTTTTTTACGTAAAAAAATAGAACAGCAATTTTTCTGCCAGTAAAATAAATGACAAGTATTTCCTCCATTTGGAATGCGAAATTTCACTTTTCCAAAACAGCATGGCGAAAAAGTAATTAGTACTGCGATCTACGAGAGCAGAAGGGCGGAGTTAGAACGTCTATATCACACGAAGTAAACAAGGGATTCCAAAGAAAACGTCGACACCAACGACACACCTCATTGAGTTCAGAAACCTGTAAATGGAAACGCCTGATAAAAAAAATCGTGCTTTTAAAAATTTTGTAGTTTAAGATTTTTTTAATGAAAATATATTTCATACAGAATTTAAACAGTGAAACTCGTTAAAAGTACATTTTGTTTATTTTAACTTTGTTTTTTCCATCATGTCTTAGTTTTTATGTGTTCGTAAAATGAATTATGTTAACAAACCGTTTTATGAATTAAAAATATTTTGTGAATGTTATTTCAAGAAGAATAACTTATGTTAAAGTTTTATTTAGAACAGTAAAAGGCAATCGAAGTAAGCCATATGTGAATAGTTTCAGCCAAGAATATTTGGGAATGTTCAATTTTTATTAAAAGTTTTTGTCAACATAAAAATTATAGTTTTTATGTCTTGAAGAGAAAAAAAGGTGACTTACGAATTGACAAAAAGGGTACTTTAAAATCCAATGATGAATATGTTTTAATGTTGAACTGAAACCATTACTCGATGTTTATCTTCATATTACCAAACATTAGTTTTTTCATTAAAAAAAAGTTTTTAGCCGTTTTACAAGTAAAATAAAAAAGAAAGAAAGAAATTAAAAAAGCATCAAAATAAATCGTTTTTGTCAATGTCAAAATCATTTGCAATCCTTCATTCGGATAAATGATTAAGCACTCTGAACTTCTAGCTGTTATCCGTTGCCAAAAATTAAAAAATTAATTTAAAGCTTTAGAACGAAAAAAAAATCTGTTTAAGTATCATTTATTTCATTTATACAAACAATAAAATCATTTGAATGCAATCAATTTCATTTTAATTCAGTCAGGGGGTCGTTTACAAATGATGCCACGTCTTGAGGGGAGAGTGAGGTTAGTGAAACGGTGACAGTTTGTAAGAAAGGGGATGGGGGAGAGGAGTAACAAGAAACGTGACATGACACAGTTCAGTTGTGTGAAGTTTAAAAAAATATATAACCGTATATCCATGTAATAAACTTAACGTAAACTGATTACGTGATATGTGATACGTGGAGGGGAAAGGGTAAGGTGAAGTTCGACACATCGGGACAAAGGGGGGTAGGAAGGGTATCATATACAGTGGCTCCCAAAAGTGTTCGTACGCTTTGAAATTTTTTAGTAAAACCAAAATAACTCGAAACTAAATTCGAATATAAAGTCCAATATTTTTTCACATCATTCCTATGTCATTCTAAATACAACCCATTGGTTTTTTCAAAATATTGATGGATCTTCTTTTTGAAATGGGTCAGAAATCGAAGAGACAGAAAAATAACACGCCACAAAAGTCATCGTACAATCAAATATTTTCGAATAAATTCATGATTAAAACTATCATATGCCGTTTTATTCATATTTTTGCATTGTGTTGACCCTTACAAGTCATTTAGCTTTAATTTTTTGTTTATTTCTTTCTTAATATTGTGCTTATTACTGTAAAATGGCTGGTATTCGTAAAAAACCACAAACACCATTCAAAATTTGAACTTTTTTCCCACAGTAGTGGTAAATTGGTTTGAAATGTCTCTAAATTAGTTAATTTATTTGTTTGTATAGTAAAGTGCTTGATAAAATGCTTTAAAGAAAGGAATCGGACCGAAAACAAGGTAAGAAAAGGTCAACCGGCAAAGTTGACAAAACGTGATCGTAGATTTAAAGTTTTATGAAAAATACACATTTGAGTACTGTAAAAGTTTCTGCCGAGTTAAATGAAACATTTTACATTTAATTTTCACCTAAAATTGTTCGCCAAGTTCTCTGATTAGCTGTATTAAATGGGATCTCTTCCTGCAGAAATTTTCTTGGTCGTGCGAAAAACAGAAAGCTTACGCATTTCGTCGCAAAATCAATGATAAATAAGCTAAAAACGTTTTAGAATCACGTGTTTCTTACAGATAAAAATTAATTCAACATTTTTGGTTAAATTGTTGTATAACTGTAAGTAGAAGAAAAAAAGGAACTTAATCTTAAGAACTTAGTTGGATCAGTTAATCAGGACGGTGGAGGTGTTTTAGTGTGAGGGTGCATATCAGCATCAGGACTTGGTAGTTTTTAATTTTTTGATGAAATAATGAATCATGCTGTTCCTTTAAACATTTTAAAAGCCAATTTTGAACTCTTAGCCAAAAATTTGGTTATTGGAAACAACTTTGTTTTTTATCAAGATAACGATAAGAAGCACTCGGTTTTCAACGTTTGCGTCTAGTGCCTCGAAAATTGTCCTAAAGTTTAGAAAATATCTCCTCAAACTCCAGATTTTAACTTAATGTAATGTATTTAGAGATATCTGGAGGCTAGATTACGAAAATAGGGCTTTAAAACGAAAATAGAGCTAGAAACAGTAAGACTCGTTGTGTGGTAGAACACTTACTCAGAAATTACGCAAAAAAAGAAAGAAAAAAAGAATGAAATCTATTCCCAGACGTTTAAAAGGTGTTGTTGATACTGCATGATATTCTACGAATTAATAACGTAATAAAAAGTTAAATTATTCAATAATATATAGATATTTTTTAAAGTGTACGAAGACTTTTGTGAGATAAAATTTCCGGCACTTTTTGGTTTTTGATTTTTAAAAAATTGAGTTTTAATATTTTTTAAAAAAATTTCATGTAATTTTGTTAAAAATTGATCACAGATCTTATAATTAAATACCTATTCCGAAATATTAATTCTAACCAATGGATTGGGGCCTATTTCGTTGAAAGTCGTAGGTGTACGAAGACTTTTGGGAGTCACTGTAGGTTGAAAAAAGTGTGACATCATTTGTAGACAGCTCCTATAACTTTCACCAATGCCAAGTTTGAGAGAAATGGTATTTAGATTTTCATTGATTACTTTTTTCCAATTTCTTGAAACCAAAAATTAAGACTATATTCAAAATCTGCACTAAGTTCTCTGTTGTTTGGTATTAAAGCATACTTTTTAGTATTGTTGGTTTTCTACATTAAAAAGTTTGAAATTCTTCCACAGCCTTTAATGTTTAAAGATTTAGCGTTACTCAAGACTGACTTTATTAACGTTAAGCGTTAATAAAGTCAAATCAATATTTTTTAATGTCTGTGTTCTTTGTCAAGAGCTCACTCCAACTAAGTTCGTCTGAAGCAAATGCACCTTTATGGTCTAGGTCTATATTTGCTTCAAAGTGTCCCATTGATACTTTTTTAGTTGTTTTTTGAACTGTTAAAAATTGAATGAAAAATTGCTCCAATCAAAAAATGAAATATGGTAATGAAGTGTACTCGCTGAGATGAGATCCGAGCACAAAAAAAAAAAAAAAAAGTTTGTTCGAATCGAAGTGTTCCCTCAAAAGTTATTGGAGTAGACAAACGCAGACTGACATTTCTCCATCTCAAAACCATACTTTATGTTTAGCAATTTTTTAGATGGTTATTTTATCAATTTATTTTAAAAAAATTCCTAGAGATATTTTTGCTATGCATTAAGCATTCTTTCATGTCTTTATTTATCTTTTTTTTTGGGGGGGGGGTGGGAGGCGAGTTGGCTAAAAGAAAAAGAGCCCATCTAGTTCCCGTAACCTATTTCGAAGTTAAACTTGAGGTACTATTCGATGACCTTCATCATTGATGACTTTAGTATCTTCATCATCAAACGTATTTTTTAGTTTTAGGCGCAGTACTTAATTTTGGTGTTAATGGTAGAAAGCAATGTTAGCGATGTTAACGTTTCAATGTTAACGTTGAGGCATTGCTCGGAGCCTCAAAATATTTTTCAACTTCATGTCCATTAGCAGCTAGCCTGCAGTGTTATATTTTACTGTTGGAGGCATTACGCGGTGTTTACTTTCATCCTCAAAACGTATTTTACAAATTCATGCGCACTAGCTGATATTGGTGTTAAAGTAGAGAGCAATTTGCGTCGCAAAAAATACTGTTTTAATTTCTTGGAGGAAGAAAAAAACTTGTTTAAGAAATGTAAAAAAATTCTACCTCTAATTCCAGTGATAAAATCCAATGCCGAAGTTGAGACATAACTCCGTGTTTATCTTCACCCTCAAAATAAATTCATGCGCACTAGCAGCTTCTTCCAGTGTTATAATTAATTTTTGCGATATTACTCAATGTTTACTTTCATCCTCAAAACATATTTTGCTAAGTCATGCGCACTAGTTGATTTTGTAGTTAAGTGGAAAGCAATTTGCGTCGCAAAAAATGGTGTTTTTATTTCTTGGCAGGGGGAGGGGGTACTAGTCTAAGAATGTAAAAAGGTGTACCTCTAATTCTAGTGTTATATTTCCATTCAAGGGCGTACACAGAAATTTTAGAACCCGTCACAAATGACTTTTACGCCCCCTCCATATTATTCACCCCTACGTAACTACTTATATTTCACCCCTCATTTTAAAAAATATCCCCTAAATATCAGGAAGACCCTCAAAGCAAGAGCTCCTCCCTCAAAAAAAAGTAGAAAATACCCCTCAAAACACCCCCTAAAAGTTTCAATAGCGCAGTCTGCTCCATGACCCCTTCCCCCCCTATAGGTGAGCACCCCCGCCTTCACCATTAAAATATTTTTCAATTTCACACCCACGAGCAATTGGCATGCAAACCTACAGTTAAAGTGGAGAGAAATTTCTAATTTCTTCTGTAAAATTGTTCTGCTATGTATAACGAGACTTTTCAAACGAAATGGCTAAATTCGAAAACGGATGCTTTCCAGCATCCGTCCAGCAGTGGTGTTTCCATAGGGCATACTCCACATACACCGTAAACTCTCAAACATTTTTTAGACATATAGCGTATACCCTCAAGCTTCATAAATTTTCTTTCATATTATGACATACTATGTATATGATCACATACACAAATTTTGCGTAATGGATTACTGGGAGTATACCCTCAGAAAATTTGATGCGAACATCACTGCTTTCCAGTTTATTTTCCAATTTCAAGTTTGGTTACCACAAGAAAGAAGAAAAAAGAGTCAAGTGGCGTACGAACAGAAATGAGCGTGCGTCAGATATGTAAAAATTATTCTTTGTTTTTGGGGAGAAAAAAAACCGTAGTTCACGAATAGATAAAGTAGGTACCTCTAATTCCAGCGTAAAATTTCAATGCTGAAGTTGAGACATTACTCGCATTCAAATGTATTTTTAAAATTCATGCGCACTAGCAACTTACGATCTTTGAGGAGAAAGCAATTTGCATCGTAAAATTTATCCCAGCAATGCATAATGAGAGTTTTTTAAGCCAAATGGCTAAATTCTTAAACGGATGCTTTTCCAGATTATTCCCCTGTTCCCAGTAGCAACAGTTACGACAAAAACTAAGCAAAAGTCAAGTGGCGTACTAACCGAGTTGAGCGTGCGTCAGATATATGCAAATAACCATGTCCCATATCATCTCAATTGCGCTCGCTGACAATTACGGAGCAGCGTCAAGGGTACTTACATAAGAGTGCAACGCCTGGCCATTTTCTGTTCTGCGGACCCCCTGGCCTTCATTTAATTACGCAAAATTCGAAAGTGGCTCTTAAGAACATTTTTTCGCTCGGGCAGCAGCGATGACTTTGACCTTGGCTCTCTCTTCTGATGGAAAGTTCATAAGCACCAGGCACCCCGTTGTGCCACGAGATGTGTTTGCCACAGTTATAAATTCCAAAGAAAGTGATTTTTTACCGCCTTTTCAAAAAGGAACTGTAATTGAAACATGAGCCCGCCGTCATGCGACTTGTTCCAAACTCGGTAGCGTAATTTTCATGTGTTTTCCTTTAAACTCATAAATAATTAATTTACGTAATATTAATAAAGCTACAGAAAGTGAGAGTAAATAAAATTAATTACAAATTCAAGGTAGTAAAACTCCTGTCTTCATATTTGTATAATGGTTTCATAATGAAGCTATTTAGACTTGAAGCTCCTGAACCTCAAGTTTCCGTATCTTTGTGTAATCGCAATTCTTAGGATAATAATGAGACACAATCCTGACAAACACATAGTATTTTATTTACAACATGAACACGTGAATATTATATACATGCAGAGTAACTCACGCACTAATGGGTCATTGACGAAATGAGAGGTAGTGACATCAAAGTAGAAGTAATTTAAAGTTAGGTTTTGAGTAATAAAGATATGAAGATGAAAAATAATAAGTAACAAAAATTATTAATATGGTGTTTCTTCATTCAACTTATTTGGGATTTTCACAAACAAATGTATTTCTGCACTTCAGTAAATAAGCAAAGTTCTTTACTTTTAATAAAGACACTTAATTACATATTTATGTAAAATGTAAATTATATTTACCTTATGCAACCGGGCGAGAAAAACAACATTCACCCTCCTTCAAAATATTTCAACTTTTCTATCACATTTCTTTTGTCGTTGCCATTACAAAAAAAAAAAAAAAAAAAAAAAAAAAAATAGCGCAGACGATAAATAAATTAAACAATACAAAGAAAAAAACTTTACAGACGGTAATTAATTCGCAATTCCAACCAACTGTAGGAGGCATGGCAGTCTCTGAACAATGGCTGCTGAAAGAGGTACATCTGCTTAACCTGTCCAATGAGACATCTGCTTTGTCTGTGCAAGTTTCAAATGTTTTACTTCTTTGGCTAATTTTTAAATCACCACAAATTGGTGCATCTAAGGTCTAAAATTGCGTAGATAAATATTAAATTTAAGACACTGCAGACGGTTTACTTACAAAAAGCAGTATTCAATACGAAACAGCACAAGTACAGATAGTTGTTGGTTACTTCAATGGTTTTTCTTCAACTGAACTACAAAATCGCCCGTCAAGATATGACGGGTGAAAATAGCTTCTGTATTTGAACGAAGCAATTGATTGTTTGATGATATTTTGATAGTTGAAATTTTAACTCTAACTCAAGTGGATGAACCCTGAACTCCAGTAGATAACGTTCATCGTTGATCCCATTTTCGTTTCTTCATTCCTCTGAAATGACGCAGTCTTACAAGTAAAACAGTTAAGTTACCGGATCGAGTTTAGCCTAGTCACAATAAAGCCTTTCCCTGCATTTTAAACATTACCAAAACAGATTATCAAATTATAATGCGGTGGCGCGAGTTTCACTGTTGATGACGTCAGGAGCGTTACTCGATCATTGACAATTATATACATATATATGAGGATGTGTAGACTAATTAAATTCGCTGTGGACATTTATTCCACATCAGAGAATCTCAAATTTTTAACACTACAACCCACTTTTATAAGTCTCGTCTTCAGTCGACCCCATGTTTATCTCCCATGTTACGGTTCCACGTTATGATGATTTCGTAATTTACTATTTTACGTTGTGATCATTTGCTCAGTGAAATTTTTCTTAAAATTGGTATAGAAAAAGAACAAAATCGAATTTTCGAAAAATCTCTTCGAGGTGCACACCCCCCTGCTACAAACTAACTTTGTGCCAAATTTCATGAAAATCGGCCGAACGGTCTAGGCGCTATGCGCGTCACAGAGATCCTGACAGACAGAGATCCGGACAGAAATCCTGACAGACAGAGGGACTTGCTACTTTATTATTAGTAAAGATAAAGATGATTTAAAACGTTTTTTCGCGGGTATTTTCATTGTTGTTGTTGTCTTGAGCCAGTCCTCCGGGAAGCTAGGCTGGCGTTGGCACAGCTATTAAAAAGTTGTGATTAAAACATTATTTGTAGTCTTAAACATTTAAGCTATTGAACATTAAGGCACAAAGTTAACATTGCTATTGTAACATTATTAGTTAAAATTTGTTAAAACATTGTTGTTAAAACAATATTAGTTAGATGTCTCCTACTTTTCCCCGACACGAATGGGGTTGTTTCCTTCAGTCAAAAGTAGTACCTTCCCTAAAAGTGATAGAATAAGCAAAAAAAAAAAGAATACCATGGAACCAGAAAATTCTTTCATTTTCCCAACGGTTATTTTTTAATTAATTTTTTAAAATGTCCGATTTTTCAAATAAGGCGCGGTCTGATGACGTCACAAATGATGCTCTTTGGCGCATCTTTGTACCGCGTTTCCATGTTATGATAATTAAGTAGCGAATTAAAATTGCGCTCTGTGCTTGCTATCAACCATA